>NC_143547.1:55095183-55399657 GCF_031878675.1 Megascapheus bottae | reverse complement strand
CAAAATCACAGACTTAAGCAGAAAACAGGGATGGAATTCAAGGAAAGGGAAATGTTACATTCAGATATCAGTAAAGAAAAACAAACATGATTGCAAATTGCAGTCTGGATCATGATCAAAAGAAAAATCAACAAGTTCATAAGTAAAAAAGGAAGCTGAAATATGAAGGCATATAAAAAAACCTATTCAATGCAATTAGAGCAGAAAATTTCTCATTTCTTAGGGAATATATGCATACTCAAGTAAAGAAAGCATTTAGAACCCCCAATAGATAGGATCAGCAAAGATTTTCTTTTTACCATATTATAGTTAAAATACCATGCCTATAGAATAAAGAAATAATATTGAAAATCACAAGAGAATAATATCAAATTACTCACAATTCAATGTGATCCCTACCAAAATTTCTAAGATATTCTGCAGAAGTATAAGAAACAAAAATCCTAAATCTCATATGGAAACACAAATGTCCCTAAATAGCCAAAATAGACCCAAGTAAAAACAGTAATGTTTCAGATATCACAATATCTGACAAATTATGCTACACAGTTATAGTGACAAAACCATCTGGTATTTCCACAAGGGATACATAGAACAATGGAATCAAATACCGAAAACAAAAGTAAGCCCAGTCATTTAAAACAACCTGATTATTAACAAACATGTTAGAAACATACACTTGAGAAAATTAAGGCATTTTTAACATTGTGATGGGAAAACTGGATATCCACATGTAGAAGATTAAAACTTCACTTCTATATCATTCACTATCTTAATGTAATACTAGAAACTTTGAAACTAATTAGGAAGCTAAGTGGAAAATCTTGAAGATTAAGGCCTATGAAGGTATTTTTAGTGGAACTCAAATTGTCTAGGAAACTAAAGAATTGACCAACAAGATGACATTACTTTACAGAACGTCTGTGTAGGCAAGGAGATTATTACCAGAGTGAAAAAATAGCTAACAGAATGAAAGAATATTTTGCCATGTCTTCAACTGGCAAATGATTATATTGCAGGCTGTATGAAGAAATTAAAAGATAAAAATAAAAAGATCACATGATAAAAATCAATACATTAATTGACAAATCGACAGAGTCCTCAAAAACTGGCACAAATTCTTCATTTAATGAATACATCAAAAATATTCAGTACCTATAGCCACAAATAAATGCAATTTAAGCCTGATATTGGTGGCTCATGCCTATAATCCTAGCTACTTTGAGGCTGATATCTGACAATTCTCTCATCTCCAATAATCTACTTAGAGAAAGCCAGAAGTAGCACTGTGTCTCAAGTGGTAGAGTGTTTAACTTAAGTAAAAGAAGGTCAGGGACTGAACCCAGGCCCAGAGTTCAAGCCCTGATATGAGAAAAAAATCAAGAATCTTTAAATTGAATTTCCTACATAAGGAACAAGACAAATTTCCTTTTCTTTTTAACCCTATTTTACTAAAAATGAATCTTGGCTAAAAGAGTAAAATAAATGCAAATCAAAGTTAAACACACGAGGGTGGCATATCACCCCAATTAGAATAGCAATCATCTAGGAAACAAATAACAAATGCTGATAAGGATTTAGGGACAGAGGAGTCCTCAATATACTGTTGGTGAGAATATAAATGAGTGAAATCACTGTTAAAATCAGTATGGTATTTTCTTAAACTAAATATTCACAATCATCATATAATTCTACTTATGGGTTATTAACACAGGAATCAGAGTCAATAATTATTCCACAGACATACTTGCATATTCAGGTTGAGAGCAGCTCTATTCAGAGCTGCCAAGTTAAAGAACCTGCCTACGTTTTGATCAGAAATAAATGGATGTATAAAAGAAAATATCATATTGTTTAGCCATAAAGAAGAATGAAAATATGTACACTGTATGAAATCTGATAAAACTAGAGGTCTACATATAATGTAAATTAAATCAGAGACAGAAACTCTCTCATATTCTTGACTATTTAGATCAATTTGGTTGTCTAATAACTGTGTAAATTTGAAAAAAGTTATTTTACATGTCTCTAACCAAAATGATTATGTTATAAATGGCATAAGTTTTAAGATGTCTGTAATAAATGCAAAAGTTAGCATATAATGCTAATAAAATATGTAATGGATAATAACTACAATGTCATTATTGGGAGTTATTGTAGTCTTCTCAACAATGTCTGGATCTAGATTGTATGGTAGCATAATCTTTAGTGAGCTCTGAGGTGTCATCTGCCACATTTTATGTACTCAGTAGATAAATGTAACTATTAGGTAATGTATTGGTAATTACAAACACAGAGAACATTACCATCATCAACATGAATTCTGTGATATAACATTGAGTTTATAAAAAGCAAAACAGACAGCATTGTGACACCTATAGTTAAGTAATAAACTGTTCTATGAAGTAAATTTAAATTAGTTCAGTAATTTTCTTCCCTGAAAGCAACTGCATTTCTCTTCTCTTCCCTTTTTTTGGAGAGAGGGAGAAGATGTCAGTCTTAGGGCTTGAAATCAGGGCCTGGACACTGTCCCTAATCATAAAGGTTTATACATTTTTGGCTTAAAGGTTTGTACCATGGAATGGTTCTAAATTTCCCACATAAAAATTTTGCAAATCCACCAGGAGAAAGACAATAATAATGTGTATATTGCACAAAATAAACTTTTGCTTGCATGTATTACCAATATCCCTAAATATCATTTCCAAAATTTCATGGAATAGAAGAAACACATGTAAGAAGTGGTTGTGGAGTAGATGGATGGGAAGAATAAGATGAATGCACAAAAAAGCAAGATAAATGAGGACCAGAGATGTTTAACAGCAACAATCAAAGAGTACTTTATTCTACTCAGTTTTAAAATAGGTACTTCCTCTCTGGATGTTAGCATTTCCCTTGCTCCAATTACTATTTTATATTAAATTCTTATTCAAAGACAAAACTGTCATTTTGCTGGAGATTGAAAAGCACAGCTTTAATTAACTAACTAATTAATCGATAAGATGGCCTTAACATCCCACAAATGAAAGAGAAACCATATTTTACATTGCAGGAACTATTTTAAAATAACTCAACTAGAAATCCTGCAAACAGGGCACCTTACTCTATGCTGTATCTAATATATTTCTATAGGAAAAGAATTTTAAATATATGATAATTTTATATTTCTATCTTAATTTCATTCACTCAAAAATGACTAGATACTGTCATTTCTTTCTTTTCCATTTGGCCAAGCAGAATACAGGACAAACATATTTTCTGTTTCTTAACCTATCACTACACATGTCACTGAAAAGAAAATAAGAACTATTTAAATTTTAGCATTTTATCCTAAAATGTTAACATCTAACTTTTAAAACATTAAAATTAAGCCAGCTGGAGGTGCCCCATGTCTGTAATCCTAGCTACTCAGGAGACTAAAATCTGTGGATAGTAATTCAAAGCCAGCCAAGGCCAGAAACTCTGTGAGACTCTTATCTCCAAATATCCACATACAAAACTCAAGAAGTTGGGGCCGGGAGTTTGGCCTAGTGGTAGAGTGCTTGCCTAGCATGAACGAAGACCCGGGTTCAATTCCTCGGTACCATATACATAGAAAAAAGCCAGAAATGGTGCTAAGGCTCAAATGGTAGAGCTCTAGCCTTGAGAAAGTCCAAGGACAGTGCTCAGGCCCTGAGCTCAAGCCCACGACTGGCAAAAAAAAAAAAAAAACTCAAGAAGTAGAGCTGTGCCTCACATGACAGAGCACTAACTTCGAGTAAAAAAGCTCAGGAACACTGTCAAAGTCCTGAGTTCAGGCCCTCGCACTTGTACACATAAATTAAAATCTAACACCATGATATGACATTATAATTGTCCCATTGTAGCTTTTTAATACTTACCAGGAATATTGATATCTACTTAAATAAAACATATCTTTAAACAAGTTTTTGTTGTTGAAACTTGTAAGAGTTTGTGAACATTACTAAAAGTAAATTATATGAATTTAAAGATATCTTAAAGGAACAGTAAATTATTGCACATGTAACTATACATCTACTTCTATTTCCCCTCACCATTCCTCTGACTAATAGAGAACATTGATAGGAAGTAAACTAATGTAAGTTTGTAAAACTCTGAGACTTATTTAAATTCACTTAAACTATCGTAGTGCCACCCATGAGCACTTTAATATTTTCATATTCTCAAATCATACTTTGACTGAATGCTAAGACTCCTTACTCTGGAAGATCAATAGAAGACACAAAAATAAAACCACAAACTTACAGGCATCTGATATTTGACAAAGGAGTCAAAGACAAACAGTGAACAAACCAGAGCCTCTTCAATGATTATTGTTGGATTAAACTGGGTAATTATATGCAGAAAATTAAAAGTGGATCCCTGCTTGTCACCATCCACTAACACCAGTTCAAAATGTATCAAAGACCTCAACATCATACCTGAATCTCTGAAACTACTGCAAGAGAGAGTAGGAGAAACGTTAGAACTTAGAGATATAGGTAGAAATTTCTTGAATAGAGTCCCATGGGCACAACATATCAGAAAGAAACTGGATAAGTGGGTCTACATTCAAATAAAAAGTTTCCTAGCATGCATGAAGACCCAGGTTCGATTTCTTGGTACCACATACACAGAAAAAAAGCCAGAAGTAGTACTGTGACTCAAGTGGTAGAGATCTAGCCTTGAGAAAACCCAAGGACAGTGCACAGGCTCAGACTTGAAGCCCAACCTGGCCAAAAAAAAATCTGCACAGCTAGGGGTATAAGTACTAAACTGTAAACATCCAACCAACTGTAAAAAAGATCTTTGCCAGCAATGCATACAACAAAGGCCTAATATCCAATATCTACAAGGAGCACAAGAAATTAACCCTTTCCAAATTTAACACATTATTTACTAAATGGGCTAAGAAGAGACTTCTGAGAAGAAGAGATAAGAATGATAGAAACACATGAGGAAATACTCATCATCCCTGGCCATAAAAGAAATGCAAATCAAAACAACTCTGACATTGCTTCTCACCTCAAATTCGCCGACATTTTGAATCTGAACAACAACAAATGCTGGTGGAGTTGTTTGGGGAAAAGGACTGTACTGCACTCTCTGCTTGGAGAGCCCAAGGTTTCTACTGATTATGACAAATGAGGGAAACCATTGAGCCTATGTTTCTTTGAGCCTGGCTTACTTCACTTAATATGATTTTTTCTAAGTCTTTCCATTTCCTAACAAATGGGGCGATGTCATTCTTTCTGACACCCTCTAACTTAAAGCATGCATATAAAACAATCAACAAAAACAAATGAGGCAAGAATGGATGGAAAGTCATGAAAGAAACAAAAATAACTATACTCTAAAAAAAATACTTAGAAGTGATAGATACTAATGGAAATCCATCAAGTTACCACTTTAATATACCAACTAAAATTTGACTATAATTTCTATGTTGTTTATAGATGCTTCATTATCTATAAGAAGCTTCTTAAAGCATAAAGACATGAAAAGAATAAAACTGAATTGATAGAGATGGGTCATGCTAACAGCAAATGAAACCTTTGAAATCTATATTAATTTTAACCAAAATAGACATCAAATGAGGACAGTTACAGGATTGAGAAACAAATTTTCAATAAATGCATAACAATCTTGAAGGCAGTTTAACAAGCAACAAAACATCAAGATATATAACGCAAAATTGATAGAACTTCAAATATAAAAAAAAAGTTGAACACAATATGACAGTTGGATAGTTCAACACCCATCTATCAGTAATTGACAGAACCACCAGGAAGAAAGTCAGTTAACACAGAGTTCAGTGAAACACGACAATCAATCAAGAGGATATAATTGACATTTATAAATTTTTTACACAACAATAGCAGAATACACATACATTGTGAGCTCAATTGGAGTTTTTACCAAGAATTTTCATCCCAAACCAATTTTGGTAAATCTTAAGAGAATAGAAAGTATGTATATTCCTAGATACCAGTGAAATTATACTAAAAAACTGAAAAAATGATGTATGGGAGATATCAACTTATAGGAACAATATTACATATTTAGGGAATCATAAATCTCAAGAAAAGTCAATATTTTGAATACCATGAAAACTAAGTACAAATTATCAGTATTTGATGAATGCAATTATACTGTACTCAGAATGAAAATGTTAGAATATATAGGTAGGTACATATACATATATGGGAAAGAATAGATTAAATTGTCTAAGTTTTCTGCTTTATAAATAGCAAAAGGAAGATCAGGTTCAACATCAAATATGCATATAAAGGAAACAATAAAATTAAAGCAACAATAATAAAATTGAAAATATGGAATCAATAAAACTGATGGCAGTTTCTTTGAAGATTTAACAAAACTCTTAGGAAATTAATTTTAGAAAAAAGAGATGAGCCTGGTGTGGTGTCTCACGCCTGCAATCCTATTTACTCTGGAGGCTCTGATTGGAGGATTGCGAATCAAAGCCAGCCTGGGCATTAAAGAATTCCAGACTCTTATCTCTAATTAATCACTAGAAAACTGGGAGGTGGGACTGATGCTCAAGGGGTATGGTGGTAGCCTTGAACTGAAGAGCTCAGGGACAATGCCCAGCCCCAGAGTTCAAGCACCATGAACCCCCCACCCCGCAAAAGAGAGAGAGACAGATACAGAGACCGAGACACAGAGAGATAGAGAGAGATAAAGAGAAAGAGAGAGGACAGAGACAGACATAGACAGAGACAGAGATGAATCAATAAAAGTAATGGTAAAAACAGGGTTGTTATTACTGATATGAATATTTTATAAATAATAAAAGAATAATACAAACAACTACCATAAGACAAATTTGACAGTATTGGTGAAAGGATCAGTTCTTTAAAAGAGCCAAGTTCCAGCCAAGTGCTAGTGTCTAACACCTGTAATCCTAACTGGTCAAGAAGCTAGTCCATGCAGGACTTATCTTCAGTTAACCACAATCCATAATTAAATTGTAGGTCCAGTGGTAAAGCACCAGTTTTGAGAAAAAGGTTCAGAGACTATGCCTAGGCCTTCATTTCAACCCACAGAATGGACACACACAAAAAAAAGACATTTATAAAAAAACAGTTTCCTCAAATCAATAAAAGAAGGAAAAAAAAAGGTTAAGACCTCTGCATAAAAGAAATTGAATAAATGATTAAAAATCTTTCAAGAATGATCTAGGCTGTTATTTTCAATGATAAATTACACAAATCACTTAAGGAAGAAATTACATGATTTCCCTAGAAGAAATTCAACAGAATAGAGAAAATTAATCCCTAATTCTTTCCATTATTTGATCAGTTTTATTCTACTAAAACATATCAGATAAAATCTTTTAATATATTAAAGCTACATAACAATATTGCTAATGACGATAAGGACAAAAGTTCTGAACAAAGTATTAGTGAATTAGATCCAATGATGTATAAAAAGAATTGTTTTCTATAATCAAGTAGGGTTTATTTCAGAGCATGCAAGGATGAATCACATACAAAAATCTATCAGCCACAATAAGGAGATAAATAGAAGAATCACTGGATCAGGTCAATGAACATACAAAAAATATTTTACAAACTCTAATTTGTAAAGAATAATCACAAAAAGGCTGATAGCTAAAATTCTGCTTCTGTGATAAGATGGAAAAAGACAAAGTTATTGACTGTGACCACATATCAACATCAAGTGCTTACAGCTGCTTAATTGAAATCTTTAGTGTCTATCCAAGACAGAATATATAAGAAAATTATGGAGTATGTATATATACACATATATGCAATGTTTTTAACAAAAACTTGACAAGTGCTTACATTTGATGGTAATATATTAGGTTAAAGAAATCATTCACAATAGGTAGTATTCTGGAATATTTCATTTATATACAATTAGGCAATTTATATAAAGACAGAAGGTTAGTTATTATTGTGTACAGTAAAGGCAAAGTTAGGGAATGAGAAGTGCCTCCTAATGTTGCACAACTTGAACATGACAAAACAATCCAATTATCACCAGATGCCAATGCTAAGATGAAATCATTTTTGGTATTTTCGAAGACCTTAAAGGAACTATTTTCAAAACTCTCCTGCATAACTTTCATGCCTATTCAAAATGTGAAAATGGAAGCTAATAGCACCAAAATGAGAGATATAGGAAAAGCCAAATGTACACATTATGATTAAAAGAGGTAATTACCTAAATTTAAAACTTAAAAAGGGGCTTTGAGATTAATAATAAAAGAACATTAACTAGATATGTAATTTTTCTTATCTGAACTAAAGCAAAAAAGTATTAACTGAACCTGAAATGTCAGAATAATAGCAAAAAAAATCATGCCATTTGAGTCCCAGAGAGGAGAATGCGGACAATGTAAAATACTGTGGAAAAAATAAGGAAAACTTTCTTAACTACAAACTGTCTTTGAGTTATATGCATCTAAAATCATACAAAATATAATGAACTAGTAAACAAGAAAAGCCAAGAAAAAGAAAATTTAGCAGAAGCCAGACAAATCTCTGCATTATCAAGATAAAAAGTGTTATTTGAATAACTGGATTTTTCTGTCAGAAAATATAAAGATGTAATGAAAGATCAAAATGATTCTAAATATTGAAAAACTTTCTCAACCCATAATGCTCTCTAATTCTATATTTACTGAAAATATCTATTCCAAGGGAAACAAATTTATGTGAGCGTTTTGCCAGCAGACTCCTTCCAATACCATTCTATTTGGAAGTCATTCACAGAAGAGAAAAACATAATAATAATAATGAGAATTGAGCAAAGCAAGGTTGTAGAAAAGACAGCCCATTATACCTGGGAAAAGTACACCCCCAATAGAAAACTCTGCTTCAACATTTAAAAATGTGCAAGACAAGATGAGGGGTGGGAGTGGGGGGGGAGGGAAATGGGGAACAAGACATGTGAAAGGGTATCAATGTATGGGAATTAATGCACCATCTATCTGGGAAATATCACGTAACCTTTCTATTAATTACAATAAAAATATATGAAAAAAAAGAAATTATCAGTCTCTCTGCCCTCTAGTGGCAATAAAAGCAATTACAGAATTTACAAAAATAATGCCTAATAAAATGTTCTTGTTATGAAAAAAAAAAGAAAACTCAGTCATGCAATAAAAAAAATGTGCAAGAATATTTTCCAAGGAGCAAAAATGAAAGAAGAAAATACAATACTTGGTTAGAGAACAAAAATAAGCAGTAAGAACAGGGGCTGGGTGTTTGGCCTAGTGGTAGAGTGCTTACCTAGCATGCACGAAGACCTGGGTTCGATTCCTTGGTACCACATACATAGAAAAAAGCTGGAAGTGGTGCTGAGGCTCAAGTGGTAGAGCTCTAGCCTTGAGAAAGTCCAAGGACAGTGCTCAGCCCTGATCTCAAGCCCAGGACTGGCCAAAAAAAAAGGTAAGAACATTGCCTGTGGCACCACTCGCTACTCTAGGCATAGAGGTAGATATATTCTGTTCAGAGAAATCAAAGGAAATCATTTTGTCTTAGACTTCCATGCTAGACTGACAAAGGAAAGAGAATTAAAAGCAACATTGCAGCTTAGGCTTCCATGCTTCTTGGGCAACTTGAAACCTATTATCAGACCCACAGGTATCCTAATACCAACAAAATAGCCAGAAAGTGAGCCTCAAGATCCTACCCTAGTTCTAAATAGGATCTAGGAACTTTCATAATATATTTCAGTTGTAGCATACATAAACACCAACTAATGTGGGATTCACATATCCCAGGAAGGCAAGCAGAACTACAAGGGCATGACATTCTAACTTGGAAATACGCTAGCATTGGAAATCAAGTTATACATTCTTTTACCTCACAGGGTCCTGGCAATCCTCACTTTAGTTTACCTTCTAGTTTTGCAGTAGCACCAAAGCCACGTGTTTATTTACCTAGCAAGTTGATATATTGCGAATCTCTGGAAAGGCTTACTGTTGAAGAAAGCTCCTAGATAAAGACAAGTTGTGAAGATTGGATTACATGTATGTTTCATCAATGAGAAGGCATTGATGGCTGAACAAAAAGAATAATAACAACAATGGAAACATGATATCACCTAATGGATAATAGCACTGGCTTAACGTGAAGATACGTGTATATATGAACTGGCTTTCAAATAATTTTAAATAGGTAGCGTCAGAGTTCAAGAGGATTATAAATCCAGGCCTCTATGGTAAAAAAAAGTATATATATATATATAAGTATATATATATGCATATATATATGTAAGTGTCAATGTCAGCCAGCAACAAGTGATCAAGTGGTGCACACCTATAATCCCATCTAAATGGAAAATGTAGCGACTAACAGTCCAAGGCTAAGACAGAAAGACAAAGGGAAGGAAGTAAGGGTTGGAGGGAGGGTACAAAACACACTCTGAAATTAAGACCAAGTATAAAAATAAAAATACATTATATTTCAAGTATCAGAGGACCTATCAAACAAGTATGAGGCCCTAAATTTAAACTCCAGTGCCACCAAGAACTAAACAAAATAAAATAAAATGAAATAAAAATGCAAGTGTTGGGCTGGGAGTTTGACCTAGTGGTGAGTTCTTGCCTAGAATGTATGAAGAACCATGTTCAATTCCTCCATTGCCACATACATAGAAAAAGCTGGAAGTGGTGCTGTGGATCAAGTGGTAGAGCTCTAGCCTTGAGAAAGCTCAAGGACAGTGCTCAGGCCTGAGTTCAAGTGAGGACTGGATAGATAAATAGATAGATAGATAGATAGATAGATAGATAGATAGATAGATAGATAGATAGATAAAAGTGTCAAGCCTGACCTGGTAGCTCCCACCTGTAATCCTAGCTATCCAGGAGGCTGAGATCTGAGGATAGTCATTCAAAGCCAGCCCGGGCACTAAAGACCATGTAACTCTTACTTCCAATTAACCACTAAAAAACCAGAATTGGCACTGTGGCTCAAGGGGTAGGGTGGTGGTCTTGAGCTAAAGAGCTCCGGGACAGTGTCCAGGCCCAGAGTTCAAACCCTTCGATCAGAGAAAACAAATGCAAGTGTCTTATTTAATTGAAAACATAGGAAAATAATTTGGAGTGATAAAAGCAATAGCTGATATAAATGAGAAACGTATAACTAAAATCAAACAAAAAGAATCAAACAAAAATATAGTAGCTAATATAAAAAGAAAGGAAATGAAAATGTAATAGAGATCATTAACAGAGATGTTGATCAATCAAAACCATTCAGAGCCTTCAACAAAAGTAATAGAAAAAATATCCAGGCACAGGAAAAAATAATAAAAGTATAGTGATGAAAGTACATAGAATTCACAGGATGATATTCCAACATAAAATATCGCTAGTGTCAGAGTATCGGTGGCTCATAACTGTACATCTACATTGGGAGGAGGCTAAGGTCTTGAGGACATCAACTCATGGCCAGCATGCACAGAATAATCTATGAGACTCTGTCTACAAAATAAACAGTGAAAAGCAAAACCAGGCCAGAGTTACCACAACATTTAGCTTGAAATTATACTACAAAGCCATGTGAACAAAAAACACATGGTACTGACAAAAGGAGACCAATTGAATTGATATGGAAATGACTCCAAATGGATATTATCTCATCACAAATGCACCAAAAATATATATTAAACAAAACACATCTTCTTTAACAAGTGTTACTTTGAAAACTGTATATCCACATAGAGTAAAAGGAAATTAACTCCATATTTTCTACCACATAAAAATCAACTTAAAAAATGAAAGAAATTGATGTAAGCCCTGACAATTAGAAATTAGTAGAGGAAACATAATGGGGGAACTATAAAAGACTTGTGAATATGAAATAAAAACAAAAGAAGGGGAATAAGAAAATAATAGAAAATAAGAACAAAAGTGACAAATGGGATTGTATCAAGAACAAAACAAAACTTCTATTCAGCAAAAGGAACAATCTTTGGGGGGAGAAACAGCTTAGATAATGGGAGATAATGTTTGCCTGATATTCAAACAGGGAATTAATTTAAAGATTGGGAAATGATTCAATAATTAAACACCAGAAGAACAAATAATCAAATCAAAAATGGGCCAATGAACTGAGTAAACACTTCTCAAATGAAAAAGAATAAAGAGCCAATAAATAATGAAAATGAAATAATGATCAGAACCCTTCAGTCACCAGGGAAATGCAAATGAGAAATAACACTGAAAATCTACCTCAATTCAGGCAGGATGGGTATTATCAGGGAACCAAATAACAAGGGCTAAGAAAGATGTAAGAAAAACAGAACTGCCTCATTTGTAATAATTAGTGTACACCTAGGACTCTTTTAGTAGATCACAATAGCTCTGAAAGCCATGTATATATAGTCATATAGCTTGAGTCTAAACAAAATGAACTCTAGAATATGAATATCTTGTGTGATTGTTGTTCTTAATGTACTATGTTATTTCTTTTCTCTTTTATCCCCTTATGGTTAATCTCATGTGGTTACTGTATCTGACTTTGTTACCTGGTATATTGTATATATGTTTATTTGTTTATTTGAAATAGGAATGGAAGGAGGGGAAAGATGATTGGGAAGGGGTGGGGGAAAGGAAAGGGGAACAAAACATGAGAAGTAATGTACCCATTACCTGACAAATGTAACTGTTACCCCTCTATACATTATCCTGACAATAAAATACAATAAAAAAGAAAAATCTTTTCACATCAAAATGGAATTAAATTAAAAATCAAAAAGAGAGAAACTCAGAAACTCCACAAATACATATAAATTGAAATGGTCCTGATCATCTGAAAAACAATTGACTATATAAAGTAATATATAATGTCTTGAGACAAATGAAATTTGAATAATATAACAAAATCTATTGGTTAATTTAAAGGCAGTTTTAAGAGGGAAAGAGAACATCACCCATTTGTAAGGAAAAGACTTAGAAAAAATCATATTAAGTTAAGTAAGCCAGACTCAAAGGAACATAGGCTCAATGGTTTCCCTGGTTCATCATAATCAGTACAAATTTTGGCCTCTCCTAGCAGATATTTACAATAGAACAAAATCTAGATACATAAGGCAATATAGTATGATACTAAATGTAAGGATCTCCAGGATATAGAAACAAAAGCCATATAATGAGTGATTGTTGTCCTTAATGCACTATGTTATCTTTCATCTCTTTTGCTGTCCCTTGGTTATCTCATATTGTTACAACATTTCACCTTGTTATCTGATATATTTTATATATGCTTAATTGGTTATTTGAAATTGGATAGGGAAGGGGGGAAAACAAGATAAGCAGGGGAGAGGGGGAGGGAAATGGGGACCATGACAGGAAAAAGGGTATCAATGTTTGTGATGAAATGCACCTTCTATCTGGTGAATATAACATAACCCCTCTATTAATTACAATAAAAATTTATGGATAAAACAGGGAAGAATACAGCCAGTGGATCATGCCTGTAATCCTAGCTACTTGGAATGTTAAGAACAGAAGGAACATAGTTTAAATATCACCCCGGGTATACTGGGTTGCCAGATGCTTTTACACCCCATAGCTAGATGTGATGACATACTTATTATTTTAATTTATATGGGAAGTTGTCCCCAGAGTTACAGGCCCATATCAGCCGAGACAGAAAAATCTGTGAAACTACCTTAACTGAAGAAGCTGAGCATGGTGACATATACCTGTCTACTCAGCTATGACAAAAAGCCTAAAATAAAAGTATCTGAGTTATGCTCAGTTATATCATTATATATATAACATATGAATATATAGGATATATGCATAAAATATAATATATTATATGGTAATAATGTGTACATATATAAAGATACAAAATAATTAGCCCAGAACCCGGACCTTAACGCTAATCCCACCTCTCAGGAGCCTGAGACCTGCTGGATCACAGTTGGAAGCCACTCTAGGCAAAATATCAGTAAGACTCAATCACTAAAATAATCAGGACAAACATAGTTGTAAAGTTACAGTAAAAATATCTTCATGTGTATAAGGTAAAATCATGTTCTATTTTCTTATATTTGAGAGTATAGTATGCTTTTTGTAATGCACATTCTCATTGCTCCACAAATATATGACATCACCCTTTTACTTCCAAGTATTAGTACTTATTTTCAGCATTGATTATTTATGAATGATCTTAGATGCCTAAAGATTTTAATTTTGGAACTGAAGGTGTGACTTGAGTGTAGAATGCCAAGCTTGATTGAAAAAGCCAGGTAATAGCATGAATCCCTGAATTCAAGTTTCCATAACAGAAAACAGAACAAAACAAAAAACAGAAGAAAAAGAAGGAAGAAAGGAAGGAAGGAAGAAAGGAAGAAAGGAAAGAAGGAAGGAAGGAAGAATGGAAAGAAGGAAAAGAGACACAAAGAAACAGAGGGGGAGGAAAGAGAGGGGAAGGGAGGGGAGGAGAGGAGAAGGGAGGAAGGGAGGAAGAAAGAAGAAAGAAGGAAAGAAAGAAAGAAAGAAAGAAAGAAAGAGTGAAAGAAAGAAAGAAAGAAAGAAAGAAAGAAAGAAAGAAAGAAAGAAAGAAAGAAAGAAAGAAAGAAAGGAATGAGGGAAGAAAAAGAAAATCTTAATTCATTAAGGACAATTAGAATCATCTATGCTCAACATATGCTCACCATAGTGCTTGGCCCATGTAAAGGATGAAATACTTGTTGAATGATCGGACAAAACAAAAAGAATTTTTACAAATTGATAACAATGTCTTTCTTCTAAAAATATGATTCTAGGAAGTGTATCTGTGGTTCAAAGTGGTAGAACACTTGTATTGAGCAAAGCAAATGCTCAAGGACAATGCCCAGGCCCTGAGCTTAACCTTCATGACTAACAAAATAAAATTTTATTCAAAAGGTAGCAAGTCATAGGTTCTTAGTCTATCTGTTCATGTATATGTATAACCAGTAGCTCACCATAAGTCAAGAAGGATTTATGTTCTCCATCCATAATTTATATAGTCAACGTTTCTGGGACCAGGACAACATAACAGCAAAATTACTGTTTAAAGGGAAAATACAGTCTATCAACACAGAACTAACTAAATGAAACTTAAGTATGACAACCTATACTTTTATTCATATGGAATAAAGCAAAAATGAAATTATCAACCACAATTGAAAGTCAAAATATATCCAAGATTCTGTACTTACTGTGTAGTTGCTTTTACAGTAACCTTGTGTGCCTAATGTGTTTTAATACCATTTTTTTCTATTATTTCTCAACAATGAACCATTTACTTCTAGGTACAAGAGAGATTTAGGTTTTATTGGCATTCTGTTTCTTGGAACACATTATGGTCATTTTCCAATGAATTTTAAAAACAACTAAGAACACCATGCAAAATTTATGTAAAAATTAAATAGATGTTCTTTAAGGCTCAGTCTTTTAGGCCTCTTCTGTTACATGGCACATGTGCACACACACACAGACATACATACACACTCCAACTGAAACTTTGTACTAATCACTTTACAACTATTATTGAAACCATGGTCATTATTGGGGAGTTGAAGCCCTCCAAATTGTAGCTGAACACAATTAACAATTTGTTGTAACTCAAAAGCAAGCCAGATCAATTTTTCTATCATTAAAATTTGTAAGGAAAAAATACTTTCAATTTACAAATCTATTATAGAAAGGAGTTGGAAGTTGGCATCAGTCTTTGTAGATTATAAACATTAGTGAAATGATGTTTATAAAAGAAACATGATTATTATAAATTGCTCAGCATGACAGAAAAAGGACCCATACATCCAAAACTACTTCCTCCTTTACTATAATACTGCTCATCTAACATTCATGTTGTAAAATATTAGTCACAAACTAATTCTCAGTTAACAAACATTTACATATTTGTTTTCTTTCAACGTGAGTTTTATTTTCTTGAGATTTCTTTTGCTTCCCTCAGCTACTAATGAAGATATTTTAAATAGAGAAAGAATACCTAATTTAGTTTAACACTGACTTCCCATTAGACATTTAAGATATCTGGATCATCTATCTTAATCACAAGCTTCCAGTCCAAGATATTTCAAAGAGAAAGGTTTAACTGGGCAAATGTGACATTGAACTTAGAAATAAAGACATGTTTAAGCTTGTAATAGATTCATTAAGAAAATGTGACTTAATGGAACCAACCCAGATGCCCCTCAGTTGATGAGTGGATCAACAAGATGTGGTATTTATATACAATGGAATTCTATGCTGCTGTCAGAAAGAAAACCATCACCCCATTTGTAAGGAAATGGAAAGACTTAGAAAAAAATCATATTAAGTGAAGTAAGCCAGACTCAAAGGAATATAGGCTCAATGGTTTCCCTCATTTGTCATAATCAGTAGAAACCTTGGGCTCTCCTAGCAGAGATTTACAATAGATCAAAACCTAGATATATAAGAACATATAGGATGATGCTAAATGTAAAGACCTCCAGGATACAGAAACAAAAGCCATATAATGAGTGATTGTTGTCCTTAATGTACTATGTTATCTCTCATCTATTTTGCTGTCCCTTGGTTATCTCATATTGTTACAGTATTTTACCTTGCTATCTGATATATTGTATATATGTTTATTTGGTTATTTGAAATAGGATAGGGAAGGGGGGAAAACAAGATGAGGGACAGGGGAAGGGGAGGGAAATGGGGACCACCACACGAGAAAGATATCAACATATGTGAAGTAATGCACCTTCTATTGGGTGAATATAATGTAACCCTTCTATTAATTACAATAAAAATCCATGAAAAAAATAAAATGTGACTTATCAATTTGTAGATAAGTGCAAATAAATGGCAAAGAACAACAGTACATTTGAATATCCAATCACCTTTCTTTTCATATTCGTATGAATTTGAGAGCCCTTTACTGCCCTCTAAAAATCAGCAGTATTTATTAGCAGATGTTTCTATCCACCAACTTATTTTATAAATTAAATATAATACTGGAAAATAAGCTGTGATTTTCTTCTGATTTTGTAAATGGCCAACAGCACTAAATCTAACTGTTATAGGATTTTTTGTTATAGAATTTATTAACATTGATTGTTATATCATATTTCAAATGACATATTTAACCAATAAGTATTCAAGAAGGGAGTCTCTATATATAATCACTGGCACTTAGATTTTTAGAACATAATTTCAATTATGTTATAGAACTTTTAATGCATGATCTATTCTGTGAGGTTTCAATGTATGCATCTTAGCTCATCAATCTTTGAAGTTTAACTAGTAAGAAAAGAGTTCTGGTTTAAGGAACTGAGTTTTCTCATCTTCTATGGTGGAACATGGCCATAACACAAGTACCTACATTCAAGTGGTTTTATCAATCTGATTAAAAGTACATATTAATAGATCCTGTACAAGTGTTACATGGAAAAGGACATTCTGTTATTTTAGTACTTCAATTTTAAAACCCCCAAATATTTCAGAAAGTCCTCACAAATTAAGACTGATCACATCAAGTATAAATGGTACATATTTTCATATTGAATAAAATGAGGACAATTTGTAGAGATAGCCTAGCTACTAAACATAACCTCCTTAAGATAAAGTTACTTGAAATTTGTGTTCAAGGGTTCAGACTTCTAGAGGCCTATGAAGGTGATCTAAATTTGAGGTATTTACTGAGAGTCAAGATATGAAGGCATCTATTCTATTCTATTATTTTCTATTACTGCTGACATGAATTCAATTTCAGTATGGAATGATACCCAACTGTGCTCCACCTGGAAAAGTAGAATGGGAGAAGGCATCAGGTTACACTTCCTAAGCACATGATTTGTCTTTAATATTCAGATTCAGCATGAAAGCAAACAGAATATTACATTTTTCAACATACTCTTCTATCCATCTTGATAGACATATGGTGAATTTTGTTCTAAGGGGAGGAAAGAAAGTCGTAACTGTATTTTCCTTACGTACGAATATGGAAATTACAGCATGCATTTATTTTATGAATGATTAGTACCTAACTGTGTAATGGAAAAGGAAGGCAAAAAAGTAGAACAGAAAGGGGGACGGAAAGTGGGACAAAAATATGACAGAAACAACTTCCATTAACGGTCTCTAAATAACCACATAAATGGAGACTGGTCATTTCATAGTCTATCATTTCAGGAGATGTAAATACAACCCTAATACAAAACTCAGTAGCAGGAAACAAGCAATGAAATAAGCCTATGGTATTTGACCAATTGTTCAGAAACAAGGAGATACTAAATACACTAGCACAATGTTGTTCATTGCAGCAGTATTTACCATGGCAAAGATATGGAACCAACCCAGATGCCCCTCAGTTGATGATTGAATCAACAAGATGTGGTATTTATAGACAATGGAATTATATGCTGCCATCAGAAAGAACAACATCACCCTATTTGTAAGGAAATGGAAAGACTTGGGGAAAAATCATATTAAGTGAAATAAGTCATACTCAAAGGAACATAGTCTCAATAGTTTCCCTCATTTGTCATAATTAGTATAAACCTTGGACACTCCTAGCAGAGATTTACAATAGATCAAAACCTAGATACATAAGGGCATATAGGATGAGGATAAATGAAAGGACCACCAGGATATAAAAACAAGAGCTATATAATGTGTGTACTTAATGTATTATGTTATTTCTCATCTCTTTTGTTGTCCCTTGGTTATCTCATATTGTTACAGTATCTTACCTTGTTATCTGATATATTGTATATATGTTTATTTGGTTATTTGAAATAGGATAGGGAAGGAGGGAAAACAAGATGAGAGGTGGGGTGGGGGCAGGGAAATGGGGACCAAGACATGAGAAAGGGTATCAATGTTTGTGAAGTAATGCACCTTCTATCTTTCAAATATAATGTAACCCTTCTATTAATTACAATAAAAATATATGGAGAAAAATGAGATAAGCCTATGGTTTGTAGTAGCTGTAACATGGATTTCCATTAAGAAATCCCCTCTGAAGCTTTAATACTAATTCTTTTGATAAATTATTACAAATAGAAGAGCCGTGGAATGTTAAGAATGAATGATGACTGGTGTTTCCAACATTTTTTGGTTACCTACAAGAAGCAAAATAAAGTAAGCTACATGTCAGTCTTGATGGGAGACAGGGAGAATATACATGAGAATTGGAAAGAATATTATGATGGCAGGAGAAGCTACACTCTATACATTCACCAATAAGGAACACATGCATCATTGTTGTCTTGCCAGTGGTGATTATTTCAGCTCAGGACTTATCTCATCAAGCTAAGCATATTGTATGTTCTAAAGTTCTAAAGACCCCATTTTCATCTTCTTGATCCAATACATCAACAGTTTCTAGATATATCCTGTTAAAAATGGATTCCCAGGCGCTGGGAGTTTAGCCTAGTGGTAGAGTGCTTGCCTAGCATGCATGAGGACTTAGGTTCAAGTCTTTGGTACCACATACATAGAAAAAAAGCCAGAAATGGTGCTGTGGCTCAAGTGGTAGACCCCTAGCCTCGAGAAAACCCAAGGACAGTACCCAGGCCCTGAGTTCAAGGCCCAGGACTGGCAAAAACTGGCTATCCCAATATAAGCTGTTCATAAGAGCAACATTGGCTCTCAACCCACTACTCAAGTTCAAACTCAAATCTGGAAAGGAATTTCCAGTGTCAAGCTATTTTTCCAAGTTTCCTTTCTGATCCTTTCCAAAGTGAATGATGTATTCCCCATTCTTCAATGGCTCTTTGTTTAAAACACACCTGTATTTATGATATTCTCACTGTAATCAATAATTGTTTGCATTTTCACTTGGCAACTATCCCAATACAAGTATCTAAATATTTCAAGCTATGCATTCCACTATAGTACACCTAAGTATTTTCGAGATGCTCAAGACCTAGAATGATTCTCAAATTTTACTGTTCATCAGAACTACACAGATTGCTTGTTGAAACAAAACATTCACCGGCCCCATATGCATTTTCTGTGTAGGTCCATCTGTGATGGAGCCTAAGATTTTCTTACATGTTTCCAGGTGGTAATGATGTTGCTGGTCCAGGATACATACACACTTTGAGAAATACCAGTCTAGTAAATGGAAAAGATATGTTAATAGGGGAAGGGAAAGTTATAGTAATGAGTCAAATGGTAGGTGAGTATAAAGTGCTGTAATAGAACAGAAAAAAATGACTAAATTTCCATGGGAAAGGTTAAACAAAATTTCACAAATAAGGTAGAAAATCAAGAAAAGAATACTACAGCAGAAAAATGTAGTGTTTTAATTTCCCAAGCTGATAAATAAGCTTTGAATCATAGATAATGGCAGAACTTTAATGTTGTACATGACAGGTTCAACTTCATCCTATTAACAACTGGTAGTAAACTTTTTTTTGTCCATCCTGGGGGCTTGAACTCTGGGCCTTAGTGCTGTCCCTGAGCTCTTCAGCTCAAGGCTAGCACTCTACCACTTGAACCACAGAGTCACTTCCTATTTTCTGGTGGTTATGTGGAGATGAGTCTCACAGACATTTGTGCCCTGTCTGTCTGTGAATCATGATCCTCAGATCTCAGCCTCCTGAGTTCCTAGGATTACAGGAATGTGCCATCGGTACCTGGCATAAATAATATTTTATATACACAAAGGTAACACAATGAAACTTGTATATCACTCCAAATTAGGATATCAATTGCATAAAATACAACCAATAATTTTCATAGTTACATTGATTACAGCTATAGCCCAAAAAGGAAGAGAAAAAATTCAGTGTCTGCAATCCTAGCTACTCAGGCAGAAGAGATCTAAGCATTATGGTTCAAAGTTAATCCAGGCAGTAAAGTCCATGTGACTACATTATCTCAAACTAGCCATCAGAAGAGAGTAAATGAAGCTTTGGCTCAAATAGAAATATGCCAGCCTTGTGGAAAAATGTAAGGGACAGTGCCCAGTCTCTGAGTTGAATTTCCAGCAAAGACAGAAACATCAGACATAACAAGATAATAGCTATACTAAGACAATGAAAGCAGGGATGACAAGAATGCTTCACATCCATTTCCTATCTTCCCAAGCCAATGAAATGCTTGCTTTTCATATGTCACATCTGTTCCCAAGAAATAGGTGGAGCAATTAAATGCAGTTTAAATCTAAACTACATCCATTGCTTGTTTAGCAATATACATGGTTGCTGCTGTTGGAAGATTTCATATTCCATCATTGTGGGCATTTAGCAGACAACATCTTATTATTAAGATACTGCTGACTTTTATTGTCAATGTGGCCACAGGACAAAGCTAATAATTACCAGCACCAGAAGCAGCTTGTGGTTTTATATTACATTGAGGTAAATTACACTGGAATTAGAGTGGATTACTTTTATCAAATGGGGAATAAGCTGTTAATTAACTCCCCGCTGTAGCAATCTTTTTCTGAGCTTGCAACTGTTATTAGGTCTAGATTAAACTGTTGAATTAATTTCCCACTTACTTACTATTTCAAGAGTTTTTAATTTACCTGGCAGCAGTTTTAATGGGAAATTGTATTAGTGAGCATAAATTGTTTTGGGGAAGGGTAAACAGTTTGTGATAATGTTTATTAAGTCGTTTTGTTTGAGCAAAAATATAATTGCAGTTTTAATTAGTGCATGGTTGTTGGAGTATTAGGTTTGAGATTACATTATGGCTTTCTGAGAAAACAATCACTCAGGTAATCCCATCATTTATAACAAATAGCAAATAGAAAAGCTATGTCAACATGGCATTGACTTGAATGTTGTACCATATTTGACAAAGGAAAATGGAAAATCATCTAAGTGTTCTTCCAACAATTAGCTTAAGTTTTATTGACTGTTCCTAAATGACACTATCTACAGTGACAGATATACATTGACTTATAGAATTAAATAATTGAGATGCAGATTTCTTTCAAGTTTCACAAATTGTGCTAATGAGGACATATATTCAAATGATCAATATAATTTTGTGTTCTGCTTCTGATGATAGTATTATTTATCATTGACATGATTTGTTATTTGATTAGTTTTCAAGTTATTCAACTATACTACTCATTATGGTTTAATGAACAATAAGCATATATTATGATTTTTATGGGGTTTTGTGTTGGTGAGCCAATTGACATTGACATTAAAAGGGAAACTGTGAAAATTTAAGTCTAGGGAAAACTGAAATGGAGACTATCATGAAGACATAGAGCTACTTAAGTGAATGAACTAAAACATAATAGAGGCCTCTTTTAATTACTTCTCATGATCTCTTGATCAAACAGAGGTAGAACTCTTGTGCAAGTCAAAAAAGATATTGGCTTTTGGTATGTTATCTGGAAAAAAATATAACCTCAATAAAGTCAAACAAATTTCCCAGGGAAGATTTCTATTGTACATTAGACAGTAATGTTATTCTTTTTTAAAAATCATGTTTTGGTCCCCATTTCCCTCCCCCCCACCCCCAGTAATATTATTCTTGAGTTCAGTAAAATTATTACTGGATTTGCTGGTATCAGTGTCTCACGCCTATAATCCTAGCTACTCAGGAGGCTGAAATCTGAGGATTATGGTTCAATGCCAGCCCAGCACTAAAGGATGTGAGACTCTTATCTCCAATTAATTACAAGAAAACTGGAAGTGAGGCTGTGGCTCCAAGGGTAGGGAGGAGACTTGATCTGAACAGCTCAGGAAAAACACCCAGGCCCAGGAGTAAGGTGGTAGCTCTGGGCTTAAGAGCTCAGGGACAGTGCACAGGCCCAGAGTCCAAGCCCCATGGCCCACAAAAAATTATTACTGAATTTAAAATACTATTGCTAATTTTATATTCATTCTGTACACATTTCACTTTGTATAGCTTTCCACATAGTAATGTACTTTTAGACAAGACCTTAAACTTAGTAAAGTATTTTTTCTTTAACCTTAATTTTTAATCACAAAATAAGTGTGGTATTTCTTAATCTGTACAAAAAGATATGTAAATAAAAAATTCCTTACCATTACACCAACAGATCTGAATCCATAAAACTATCTATATTTAGCTATACTACAATGACCAATGCTTCTTATGTACCTATGCCATTTCATGAAATACTGTCTATTTCAGAGGAGAAAAATTGGCAAAAAATGGAAATTTCCATGATCCCTTTCTCTGGCCAATATAAATCAGTTTAAAACCTTGTGCATTTGCGTCCTGGTAGCTCACAACTCTATTCTTAGCAGAAAAAAAACAGCACTGGAGGACTGTCAATACCAAACTTCAAAATCTATTACAAAGCTGTAGTTATGAAAACAACATGGCACTATCACAGGAATGGGCCTGAAGACCAATGGAACAGAATAGAAGACCCATAAATGAACCCACAAATGGATAGCCACCTAATATTTGACAAGGGTGCCAAAAATCCAGGATAGAAGAAAGACAACTCCTTCAATAAATCGTGCTGTAATGGGCCGGGAGTTTGGCCTAGTGGTAGAGTGCTTGCCTAGCATGCACGAAGACTCTGGTTTGATCCCTCTTTACCACATATATAGAATAAAGCCGGAAGTGGTGCTAAGGCTCAAGTGGTAGAGCTCTAAGCTTGAGAAAATCCAAGGACAGTGCTCAGGCCCTGAGCTCAAACCAAGGACTGGCAAAAAAATGGTGCTGCAAGAATTGGCTATATAAATGCAGAAAACTGAAGCTAGATCCGTATATATCAGTCTGCACCAGAAGTGATTCCAAATGGATCAAATAACTAATTGTAGTACCAGATACTTACGTATCTGTAACCCCTCTGTACATCACCTTTAAAATAAAAATAATTGCTTTAAAAGTTCAAAATTCAAAACTATGTATTGGCACAAATATTTTAAAAATTAAAATAGTGTGCAGCAAATACTGTCACAAAGCCTTGCAAATTACTACATAGGCATTCAAAACTTCTATACTCACCTCCATTGTATAAACAATAATATTTTGTAACTGATTATCTTTGCCAGTCCTGGGGCTTGAACTCAGGGCCAGGGCACTGTGCTTGAACTTTCTCAAGTCTACTGCTCTACCACTTGAACCACAATACCACTTTCAAATTTTTGTGTGTATGTGGGTACGAAGCAATTGAACCCAGGGGTTCATGCATGCTAGGCACCAGGCCTACCACCAGGCCACGCACCCTGTCCTGTGTTACTGATTTCTTTTAATCTACTTACTGTTGAATAAATATCGAGTTTTGAATAAAAATAATAAAAAACGAGAGTTATGCTGGGTGCCAGTGGCTCACACCTGTAATCCTAGCTTCTCAAGACACTGAGATCTGATGATCTCAGTTCAAAATCAGCTGAGGCATGAAAGTTTGTGGCACTCATCTCCAATTAACCACCAGAAAACTGGAAGTGGTGCTGTGAGTCAAAGTGGTAGAGCACAAGCACTCAGCGATAACATCCATGCTCATAGTTCAAATCCCATGACTGACAAGGAAAGAGAGAGAGAGAGAGAGAGAGAGAGAGAGAGAGAGAGAGAGAGAGAGAGAGAGAGAGAGAGAGAGAGAGAGAGAATAGTGTTTCTGAAATTCCCTGATTTCCACACTGACTATCAGATTCCAGTCTTGAGACTTTATTTTACTCAAGAAATATTTATATTCAAGAAAGATCAGTGACTTAGTAGTTAAGTGTGGGGCACGTCGCATCAAGGGTAAAAGGCCTACCTCATGGCCCAGTGCTCACTTCCTGGTTTTGGAGATCCAACCTACCTGTCTCCTGGTTGGGAGGTTTGGCTATGGTTTGTGATGTAAAATAAGGCTACCTCAAACCCATGGATTGAACCCATGGATTGGCCCCGCCCTCCTCTCTGACCACACCTACCTCCCCCTGTCCTGCCTACTTTTATGTTAATAGATTCCTGCTTCTTACTTTAGCCCCTGGTATCTTCCCAATAAAGGAGTCTGCTGTGACATTCTCCCTGGCGCTTCTGTGTCTTCCCTCTGGAGAAGGGAGGGCTGGGTGAAGGCAGCCAGCCAGCCCTATCCTTTCTCGGTCTTGTCTTAGTCGGGGCATGTTCTCTTTGCCCTTCCTGCTGGTCAGGAGGCAAAGAGTGATAAAAACCCCAAAAATTAAGAGTATGATCATGGGAAAAACAGATAGACTTTGCACTGGCTCACTAGCACAGTGACTTCGCTAAACTTCTGTCCCCACATCTATAACACAAAGACAATGAATGCTGACTTCATAAAGTTCTAATGGGAGTTAAGCAAGATAAAAGATATAAAGTACCCAGCATCATTCTGGCTATAAAATAAGCACTTCTCAGGTTATTTTTTATTATTACTTTGACTATGTTAACGTTTTATAATTAAAATAATTGTCTATTCTGATTTATGTAAGCCACAGTCTTCAATGAGAGTTAGCTACCTTCTATTATATGCTCTTATTGTGTGTCTTCTTTATGTAAAAACAGGAGAACCTCTCTATTGTGGGCTTCTATCACGTTGGCCTGCATTGTTAAAATTATATATTGCATCCAAATCCACTAATTTGTACAAGTTTTATTATTGAAATAAAAGAGAGCTAAGCCTATAGAAAGAAAGCATTTACCTTGGCAAATGTTTACCTTTTCATTCTTATCTTAGGTATATGAGGAAAGAAATAACTACTGTACAAATCATTCTTTCTATATTGGTGGGGAAATCATGCTAGTTAAATCCAATTTGGATATCATAGTTGCTGACAGTAAAATGTATATTGAGTTAGTAAATACGTTGAGCTTAAGAACTGAAAATAAATGGCGCTTCACACAACATCAGCATTATTTTCCCTTGCACTGCATTAAAATCCAGAGGGATGGACACGTTACCCATTGTCACCAGCTCTCAAAAAGTTTACAATGCACTTTTTAAAATGCATACAAAAACATAAAGACATTCTATTGGAGCTTATTCAATTAATTTTAGATTCTAATTTGTAAGGATTTTACTATTTAAGCAAAGGAAAATGAAAATGAAAACGTTTTTGAATATACAATGTGCTGACACTGAACACCATTTTACAGCCTTTTTAATACTCCAGTTATTTTAAAAATAATGGGCTTAAAATAGTAGAAAAAAACACAACCATTTCCCCAAATTACGTTTTTGTTACATTGATTCAATTAGCATTTTTCTTCTTAAAGTTAAAAATTATGCTTAATTTTTACTAGCATAAATTATATGATAGAAGTGAGAAGACCTTTTGCAAATAGTCACTGATATAGCACTTTTGGTTATCAAAATCGTTTTCTCTTGTAAATATTGAAAACATTAACTCTTTACAGCATATGTAATCTAGCTTCACAGCATATTTCTCACATATGGAACGACCTATCATTCTACCAGACTCATTATTTTTACTTTTAATATCGACAAAGTCAAGACCTACAAATACTAAAATGTTTTCAGCATGCATGTCATTTCATATTGCTTTGAAGTCATCAGAATTATGCTATGGTGTTTGTTAAGGCATTATGATAAACATGAGGAACTTGTTACACTGTAGGTGTGCAGAAGATTTATTCCATATGTTTATTAGCCATCAGGGTTATAAACAGTGGATGAATAATACTTTTTGTCACAGTAATGAAACATATTTTATAGATTAGAAAATATTGATATCCAAAAACTTAAACACCTTCTTTATTTCTGGAAATGCATGCCTTGGTGCCACGAGGTAGTGTAGATATATACTAAAGAGTCATAATCAGTAGAAACCTTGGGTTCTACTAGCAGAGATTTGCAATAGAGCAAAATCTTGATACATAAGGCCATATAGTATGAAGCTAATTGAAAGGACCTCTAGGATATTGAAACAAAAGCCATATAATGAATGATTGTTGTCCTTAATGTACTATGTTATCTCTCATCTCTTGCTGTCCCTTGGTTATCTCATATTGTAACAGTATTTCAGTTTGTTATCTGATATATTGGATATATTTGTATTTGGTTATTTGAAATTGGATAGGGAAGGGGGGAAAACGAAGATGGGGGGATAGGGGGGAGGGTAATGGGGACCAACACATGTGAAAGGGTATCAATGTATATGAATTAATGCACCTTCTATCTGGCAAATATCATGTAACCCTTTTATTAATTACAATAAAAATATTTTTAAAAAAGAGTTAATTGACACGAAAATGACTATATATTATACAATACCAATAAGAGGTAAAGAGGGCAAACATCCTACTGTGTTAGGAAAAACATTCCTTGGAAAATATGGAGGTTTTAAGGCATAGCAACTCTTCATTAGCTAAGACTCAAATCAGAGTTATTCAATACCATCATGATTCAATAGAAAAATCAGAAAAAAATGATGATATTGTCTCAAGCAATAAAACAAGCAAGTATAATATTTCCTCTTGACCAGCTCCCTCACAATGTAGTAATTACATGTGTACTATACTCAGGTTAATATTTATTTCATAAATATATGATTATCATTTAATGATGCCCCAAAGTATCTGTACAAGTAATTTTTATGTGATTTTTCTGCCTTCATTATCATCCTGAATTTTGATCAATAAAATAAATTAATTATTTAAAAGCTGAGAACAAAACACAAAATAGTTTTTGAATAAGAAAATGTCTATCACATATTGTTATTGCTACTGCAGTTTGATTATAGATGATTATTACCAATATTTTCATTATACACAGACGTCCTCTGGATGATAGCATTACAGCGATTTACTAGTCACTTATAAAAAATGGCAACCAAGCAATTAAAACATCAAATGCTATAGTATACATCAGATGTTAAATTATATGTGAAAATTGAGCAACTTGAAGAGACTGGTTTTGAAAGTGGAGGAGCTGGAATGGCAGAAAGGGTGATCACGATCAAAAAGCATTGTATACATAAGTGGGGAGGATAAAATAAAAATTTTGTAGAACTAATTGATGTAAATAACAAAAAATAAATTTTAATGCCCCATTTATATATTTAACTTTTGCATAATACAAAATGCATCACCAACAAATATTTTAAATTCCCTGAATTAAGAAATAAAATATTCACACAGACACAGACAACCACTTACACACACACACACACACACACACACACACACACACATAAATCATATTGTCCAAAATATTGTCTTGATCAATCACTGAATTCAAGGCACTATAAACTCAATACATAGAAATGCATAGTTAGGGTTTTTTCTCCCTACAATTACATGTAAATTCTTTGTGTTTAGTAAATTTGGCTAAAGAATGCTAACTGATGTTGGTGAAAGGTGGGTTGCCACTAGAGACTAAAGCAACCCTAAAAAAGGTATCATTGGTTTACTGCATTTGGTCTTTATACTAGATGATGTGAAATCAATCATATCCAATTCATTCGACTTCTAAACATATCAACCTATTAAACTTTCCTACCCACATAATATCTAAACTCATCTATTTACCTACTATTGCTATACACATTTTTTCCTCTTTGAATTAAACTCTGTTGCAAAGTCTATCTGTTGCTTGATCCTTAATTGTGTACCATGCCGTGTAATAACAGATGTATATTCATTCATTAAAATGTACTATATAAATAACAATAGTCATTATACTGGGAACATTATTTTTGTTTTCTTTGGAACTTTCAATGCTGTCTTGCTGCTGCTATATACTGAATAGAGAAGCTTCAGAAAAGCCATTATTTATTTTGAAAAAGAATTAATAACCATTGGATTAGATTAGCTTCACATTAGCTTTAGATTCCATGTGTAACAAATCTTGCTATAAATTTAATGAAGTCATTTTGCAATCAAATTACAGCACATTTTAGCCTATTTGCAAAAATAGTCAAGCATACCATTTATTTCATAGCATGAATTACATTGTTCCTTATAATTTCGTAAGTTCCAAATTTGTGATTCCAGCAACTCAAAGTGTTTTGCATTTTAATCTCTGCTAAGAAGAGGCCCATCCTTAGCTCCCTCATTAGTTCTGCTGCCTGCGGTGTTTTGCAATAATGTCAGTGCCTAATACAGTGAAAAGAAAAATGTCATTAAATATGTCTTAGTGCTGCACATTGTGATGACATAGAGCAAAACTAGGGTATATGAAGTAGTCGTTTGTAGCTGAGTCAGAGAAAAGGGTAAGAATCAATGTATGAAACTTTTCAGACCCACTTCACCTTTACAATTGTCCTATAAGCGCATCTGAAATTAGGTACCCTGCTATGTGTTATGTTTCAAGACAGAAAGGGGTGAATGAAGAGATATTGGTTATAAAAGGAAAAGAACTATACACGTAAAGTCCCCACATAATTTTTAAGAACCATGTACTTATGTAAGGGTAAAACAGTAAATTGAAGATAAATTTGTGTGGTTTACCACTCAAAAGAGATATGTTTTAGAATGATACAACTCAAAGCCCAGCAAGCCATGAAAAAAGCATAACTAAAGAATATCATAGGGAAAAAAATCGTAGTCAACACTCAGAGTGTTCATCCAAAAATCAAGTTAACAAAGAATTGGTAAGCATTTGAGGTTTCAGGCAAGTTTGAATTTTCAGTGTTCCACAACATAGAGATAGCACACAAAGACAACATCTCAACATAGTAATTATTTGAGTATTTACAGAAGGTTAAAAAATAATGAACAGAAAATTTGGGTGCTGGTGGATCATATCTGTAATCCTAGCTACTCAGGAAGATGAGATCTGAGGATTGCACTTCAAAGCCAGCCTGGGTATGAAAGTCTGTGAGACTCATATCTCCAATTAAACTATCAGAACACCAGAAGTGGTAGTGTTGCTCAAGTGGAAGAGCGCTAGCCTTGAACTGAAGAACTCAGGGATAGATCCCAGGCCCAGAGTTCAAGCCCCATGACCTACAATAAAATAGTCATAATAATAATTTAAAGGTCCTGTTTAAGTGATCAGAAAAAGATTATACTTTGAGATAGATGGAAAACACCAACATATAACATCTTACCTCTTTGCTGAAATAGCAAAGTGGCTCTGCTTCAGAAAGAATGTATTTAGTGCCCCGAGTCTGGCTTAGTGGCAGAGTGCTTGCCTAGTATACACAAAGACCCGGGTTCAATTCCTCAGTATCACATACATAGAAAAAATCCGGAAGTGATGCTGAGGCTCAAGTGGTAGAGTAAGAAATCATCTACAGTTGTCATTGTAAGAACTTTAGCTTCTAATCTTTGGCCTTCCAATGTAAGTCATGAGAGGAAAAGAGTTTTAGAATAGGCAGATGCAAAATAGTGACAGCAACTCTTTCTGATAATAGCAAAGATACAAATCTTCAAATAATGAACAAACAGATACCAGAAGCATTACTGTATGCTTTGTCATAAAATGGTTTGTCAACAAAATCAGTTTCATAAATGGGTAATAGATAATCCAGATTATTGTTCAAAAAGAAAAAAACAGGGAAAACTGTGAACATCATTCAGGATCAGCAATATTCTATCTGAGTTAGGTATGCTGTAATATTTCAATGATGACTTTAAATTCTAATGGTTTCAAGCTGCTCCAAACTCCTTCAGCAATCAAAAATAATCTGTCCTGGGACCAAGGGTATGAACATCATGTCATAGCCACTCTGCTATTAGATTTATTGGAGGGTAAAACATGTCATTTATGCATCAACTCACAGGAGAAAAAAGCAATCCCTATGAAGTTAATCTAATAATAGACTGGAAAGCAATGATTACTGTTTCATGTACACTAGCTATTTGTAGCAGTGGTTGGCCTAATTCTGCTGGCCTCGCTTGTCAGAGCTTTGGGATTAACAAGTGTTTAGCTGAAAATCTATTGGGAAACATCAAGGAATGATTTAATGAGGTACAAATCTTTCATTTCTTGCCACAAAGAGGATGCTGAGACCATGGTTTCCTCCATCACCCGTACACCTTTCTACAAGCTGATTCTAAAAGTCACATTAAGTGTAAAAAGTGCACAATAATTAGATCATTCTCCACAAAATGCTTACTCATTTGAACACCAATGGTCTATCTTTTAGTCTTTCGGTTGTTGAACCCAAACATTTGATGAGAGCATTTACCTCTTCCATTCTTGTGAGAACATTTTCTTTTCCTTGCAAATCTGATAGTTAAACAAATGACCTAATACACACACACACACACACACACACACACACACACACACACACACACACACACACACATATACACAGTCTTCTACTTACTTAATGTATACCAGTACTGAGTCCTGAACTCAGGGGCATAGTGCTGTCCTTTGGCTTTTTAATTTTTTCTTTAATGCTGGTTCTCTAGAATGTAAGCCACACCTCCACTTCTAACTTTCTCTAAGATTTGGCTGACTGAGATGGGTTCAAATCTCAGTCTTCAGATCTCATTAGAAGCCAGGATCTCCTGAGTGGCAAAGATTCCAAGTGTGAGCCACCAGTGACCGGCTATTGGAGAATGATTTTTTTTCTGAATTCCAGAAAGCCCAACAGTAGTAGACCCACCCAACCTAAAAGAGCAAGGCTGAAATTAATGACTTTTCATGTTTTCATTTATACTTTATTGCTAACAAATTATGGCTAAAAAATTAGGCTACAGAATACTTATATTGTTCTAATAATTTACTCCTGGAAGTTGTTATACACATTTCCATCAACTTGCCACGGAAGAAAGAATTCAAGAATATATATATATATATATATATCAAATAAAACATTTCTATACATAAAGTTCCGTCTATCTATAAAAGTTTTCAAAAGTTTAAAATCAAATTAGGCAACATTTTTCCAGTCTCTACTACCTACCTTAAATACTATTTGCTCTTCTTTTAGTATTGGAATTTCAAGTTGAGCCCTCCTCTTTGCCCAGGCTGGTGCACTAATACTGAGCCACACCTCTAATATTTTCTTGTGCTGGTTTTTGTGGAGGAGTGTACCTAAACTGTGTTTTGCCTATTTTAGGCTTCATGACATTTCTGGAATGACAGACACACTGGATTCCCCTACTACTTCTTTCTATGAGATACAGTTTCACCAAATTTTCTGTGCATGACTAGATAGAGCCTCAAGCTGGAGCCTTGCTTCTTTTAAATGCTTTTCAACAGTATGATTCAGTTGACGACTAAAAGGTCATAAAGAGTGTGAACATGATCCCATGTATTGCTATGAAATTTGTAAAACTCAAATTTATGAACTCTCACTAGTTTATAAAACTGTTCATTTCATGACAATTCCATTATTTTGTGACAAAGAATATTATCTATAGACATATTTTAAGTACATACATTTATAAATCAATATATTTATCAGTCATATTTTGTTGACAAATTATAGTTTCCATAGAAGTGAATGACAGAGGACTACTTACATTATCAACATTTAGTTACTAAAGGTAAGTACTGGTGTCAATAACTTTTTAATTAATGTGTTATCAACTCCAAAAAAGTTTAAAAATCAAAACTGAAATTAAACACATTAATATGCACATATTTACTACAATTAATTCTTCCAAGAAATATACTAGGAAGGTCACTGTACAGTTAATGAATTATAACTAGTAATTTTAAGTGCACTACTAGTTGTTGTGAAGAAAATCAGTTCCCATGAAATACACTTCAAAGAATTAAAAAGAGATTAAAAGCTTCTTCCTTACCACCTGATAGGTTCCTATTCAGTTTATATTGTTTTGCTTTTCTATTAGTCAGTTCCCTGACTTGAGGAACTCCACACCTGTTCTTTTTAGGCAGGCACTCCACTACTTGAGCCACACATGAGTCTGTTTTATTATTTTATGTATGCCTTGGTAGTCTGGCACATAAGCCTCTTCTGTATGCTTCCTGTGAAACTGGTATGATAGCACAAACACATTCAGCTTGGTATCTGATATTTTCAAGTTACGAACTTTTAAAATTCATTTACTATATATCAAACTCAATAGATGAAAATTCTAAACAAGTTTTAAGCCAGGGCATATTATTACAAGTAACCATTTATCATTCTTATAAGTTACTAGAATTCTATGAAACAATACTTCAAAGTTATTGAAAACTTGGGTTGATATGCCAAAATCATTTCTTAATAATTACCATATGGAAATTGAAAATATTCTGCCACCAATATGGACTCTGGCATTCAAATAAGCTGTGTGATCTCAAGGACAAAACAACTAAAACCAACATTGTTGCAAATAAAAACACCTAAATTTTAATATACTCTTACATGAAAAAAGATTCACATCTCAAAATATAAAAATAATTTTAGATAACACAAAATAAAAGCAACATGAGTTCACATGGGAGTGAACCCATGCATTGCTAAATATGTAACATATGACATGTAACATGTACAAACATACTATATAGCTCGTGTAGCTCTGCAATTATTATCTAATTTTGCTAATGAATATGAATAGACAGATTAAAAACAATTATTCAGATGCCAGTTTCCTTCAAAAATTGAGGGTCAGTATGTAATTAAAATATATTTGTAGAACAGATGTTCAGAGAATTTACCACTTAAAAGTGCTGTTGCTGAAATACAAGCAGCTATTAGCTAGGCTTCAATATTTCTTTTGAAGTTCTATCTATAATTATTACATTTCCTAATGTATGTGTGCATACATATATGTTATATATATAATCAGAAGTGGGCAGAAAATTGCTTATAACAAAAATTCATTATTGAATATTTTCTGATACTGAACATAAATATTTGTTTCATTCCAATGACAGGTGAAAGGCATTGACATGTGGATGAGTATTTTAATGGGCAGTCTAAATTCCTGTGAACCTGCACAAAAATAGTTGGTCCTCTAGTGGGGAAAGGTATGCTTATTATTTCAGTAGTATTCATGAATAAAGATTCTTGAGTTTGATAATACTTCTGATATGGTTTCCATAAAAAAGTAAAGCTGATAAATTTACTAAATAACAGAAATAACTAAATTTGATACTTTAACTAGATAACAAAATAAGCAAAGCTAATATAGACATTCTGACATATCAGAAATTTTCTTGGAGGTTTGCTTCAGAAATTAACTGAAATGACTATTTGGATAATACACAGTAAATTATTTCTTTCCTAAGAATGTGCAATCAACCCAAATCCTATTTTCTAAATCTTATTTGCCTACACATATATTGTGGAAAGTTTAGTGGAATTTAAAATTTGATTTATAGTCACCTTACTTAATATCTTACTTCCTACTCTACCACAATTTGAAGCTACAGGCGCTGCTTTTTACTAGCTAGGGGTAGGATCCATGAAAAATTTTAGATGTTTCCTAAATGGATTACAAGCCTAAAATATTTCAGCACTACTACATCAAGAGGTTGCCTATAACAAACTGACAAAGCACACTGGCTGATTTCCATTCACTAAGTGGATTAACTGGAATAAGCATAATAGATGAAAGAGAATAAAATAAAAAAAAACAATTTCACATTAAGTGAAGGCTTGACTTATAGGAAGTGGCAGTTCTGATAGCCCAAGGCATAGAATTAGTTTTGCCATTCAATAATTTGACTGATTCACTTGAGTGGCCAGAAGAGGACATTTTCTGCCTGATTTCAGTGTAATCAAGTCACCTGCTCAGCAACTGCTCAAGCCAAGTCAATTGCACTCCACTGAGCACAGAGAGAAGCAAGAAGAGCAGTATTCTTCATATATGTGCAAAACTACTGAGTGTTAATAATAGCAAGGATTATTTCTTCCAAAGGCATTATTATTTTCTCCTTTCCATGTAAGATGTTATGTGAATGAATTTTTCACCTTTTTTCCTGAAGTAACCACCTACTGCAACTAGTGAGACTATTATGTTTACTTCCTTGACTATCTTCTTTATTTTTAAGTGCACATTTAAAATCAACTAAATATGTACTAGTGAATCATTTAAGGTGACATTATGTGTCCTTCGAAATTGCATCATTTCAATAATGCGTTTCACTTTACATGACTGTATGTGTGCATATGTGTGTGCATGCACGCCCAAGTGCAAACATTGTAGCCCATTGGGTATTAATTCACTGAATAAGTAACTGAAATGGCATCTTCACGCAAATACAAGGTTGAAAACCATAAAAATTACTTACAAATCTAAACTTTGACTTATAAAAGGAATCTATATGTACAATTTATGTCTATTCATTACTAATAGTCATACTTGTCAATGAAATTATAAATTTGATTGAAAATTTCTATAATATTGCTCTATTGACCTGTACATTGCAGGTATTAAGTAAAGTTATACTGTATTTGTTTCCACAAGTGGAACCTTGTTTTATAAAGTGATGGAGAGTTTTTCTAAAATTTTAATGGATTTGTAGGGAAAAAATTGGATCAGGACACTGGAGGACTGTATTTTGCTTTCACTTCGACATTAAATATAAAAGAGCTATAGGCATAAGGCCTAAATTGTTCTACTCTCCCCATGATCAATGAATCCAGGTAGATAAAATTAGTGACAGAATTAAGGCAATGGAGGACAAAATCAAGTCCTTATGTGCTACACATCAAGAAAAGTGCAATGAGCACAGTCCAAATGGTGCAGCTATCTGCAAAGAGTGATCAAAATGCATCTACCCTGTGTTCCATCATAGTGTGGTATGGTGGTATGTAATGCAAGAGAACTGGCTCACCAAGCTAATGGTTGAATTCTGACAATCTTACCCTTAAGGTAGATCAACTATATAGCACCCATCATACCTATTAGGAAAAAAAAAATTTAAAATCAGCAATGTGATGTTCCTCCTTAGGAAACTAGAAGGAGCTAATTAGGCCCATACTGAGCAAGAAAGAAGAATGAATTCGTGGAAGTTAAAAGCAAAAAATTAATTTTAAAAGTCAACAAAACCAAAATCCTGATTCTTTGAGGTGATCAATAAACTCAACAAAATTCCAACTAGAAAAAAAATACAGGGGCTGGGAATGTGGCTTAGTGGTAGAGTGCTTGCATGCATGAAACCATGGGTTCGATATAAATAGAAAAAGCCAGAAGTGGCACCATGGCTCAAGTGGTAGAGTACTAGCCTTGAAGAAGAAAAGCTCAGGAACCGTGCCTAGATCCTGAGCTGAAACCCCAGGAATGGCAAAAAAAAAAGAAAGAAAGAAAAGGAAAAAAAAAAAGAACGAAGGGCGAGGTGGCTCATTCCTATTAATCCTAGCTACTCAGGAGGCTGAGATCTGAGGATCAAGGTTCTAAGTCAGCCTGGGCACAAAAGGACCTGAGACTCTTATCTCCAATTAAATTCTAGAAAACAGGAAGTGAGGCTTGGCTCAAGGGTAGGGCAGTAGAATTGTGCTGAAGAGCTCAGGGGCAATGCCCAGGCCCTGGGTAGGTTTTTATCCTTGAGCTGATGAGCTCAGGGACAGCACCCAGGCCCAGTATAAGCCCCAATACCCAAAAAGAAAAACAAAAAAAATACAGAAGAAACAAAATACGTATATTACAAGTAAAAGAAATAGCTTAGGACCCGTAGCTCAATCCTGTAATTCTAGCTACTTAGGAGTTAGAGATTTGATGACCAAGGTTCAATGCCAGCCTAGGCAATAAAACTGCAGAGCTTGGGAAGTGGAAGTGTAGCTCACTTGATAAGAGTACCAGGCTTGAGTGAAAATACAGATTGATAGCTCAAGGCTCTGTAGAATAACATAAGAGAACTCTTAGATAAGCTTGGATATGGTGACTTCAAAAATATCAAATGTATGATCCACAAAATAAATAATTGAGAAAATAAACTTTAAGTTAATAACTTCTTCTGGCCTCATCTTGTAGTTCTGTAATCATAGCAATAGGGAAACTGAAGCTGAAGAATCCCAAATTGCAACTTGGAGTTCAACCTTGGATGCCTAGTGAAACCCTATTTCAAACAAAGGCATAAAAATCCCCTAGGGCAGGAGGCATAGTTCAGCACCACCACACGTGTCTAGTAAGCACAAGACCTCAGTTCAATCCTCCGTATGGCAAATAAAGAAATAAACCATTAAAAGCCATATAAAATAAGCATATGTGATATGCTGAATATCATGTTATTAGAGAATTGCAAAATTAAAATTAAACAAACAAGCCCAAGACACCTGTTTAAGTGACCTAAATTCAGAATACTTGCAACACATCCTAAGCTTGCAAGGACTTGGAACAACAGGAATTGTCATTCATTGCAGGCAAGAATGTAAAACATTTCAGTCATTTTGGAAGACAGTTTGGCAGTTTCCTAGACAACTAAAACATACCTTTACCATCACATCCAGCAATCGCACTACTTGGGATTTACCCAAATGATCTGAAAACACGTCAGCACAAAAAACTTCTCATGGATGTTTAAAGTAGCTTTATTTCAAATTTCCATAGCCTGGAAACAATGAAGATGTCCCTCAGTAGGTAAATGGATAAGTGCACTGTGATACTTCCAGATAATGGAATAGTAGTCAGTACTTAAAAAGAAATGAGCTGCCAAACCATGAAAAGACATAGACCCGATTCCAATGCAAATTACTAAATAAAGGGAGCCAATCTGAAAAAGCTACATAACTGCATGGTTCTAAATCTATGACCTTCTGGAAAAAGACAAACTTCAGAGACAATGAAAAAGGTAGGGTTGGTGGGGAGCCAGAGAAGAGGGAGAGTAAACAGGCAAAACACAGACAGACCTATAATATGGCAGTGGGGACACATATTGTTATACCTCTTCCAAAGCCACAGAATGTAGACACTGAGTGAACCCTAAGGTAAGCTGGAGATTTTGCATGGGAATGGTGTAGGAGTATCAGCTGTCACCCATGTACCATCTTGTTTCTGGACACAAGGTACTGAAGAATGCTGAGCATGTGAAGGGACAGTGGGTTTGTAACAACTGTATAGTTTCTGCTCATCTTTGCTGAGAACCATAAAACTGCTCTGCAAAAATTATGTTCATTAGTTATTCTTGTTTTTGTTTTCTGTTGTTGTTGGGGTTCTTTTTGGTGCAGTCCTGGGGGTGGAACTCAGGACCTGGTCACTGTCCCTGAGTTTTTTCTCAAGGCTAGCACTCTACCACTTGAATCACAGCTCCACTTTTGGTTTCCTCGCAGTTAATTGGAATAAGGGTCTCCCAGCCTTTCCTGCATGGACATGTATAAAAATGTGATCCTCAACCTCCTGAGCAACTAAAATTGACATCCATGAACTATTGGCATCCATCTAAGTTCATTAATTTTTTAAAAATGTAGAATATCGGGATTTCGGGACTCTAGAGATCATCTGTCCAGCCCACTCATTTGGCACATGGAACAGTGAAAGTCCAGCAAGTGGAAGACATTCGCTTGAAGTCACAAAGCAAGTGCAGCTAGACCAGGGAGTGAATCCAGGTATCTGGCTTCTGGGTCCAGCACATCGTATGCTGCCACATCAGGTGTCAGATATCAGTCAAGTCCTTGTTTTCATTCAAGTAGCTTACAGAGTGTATTATTTGTAAAGGGACAGAATGTCTTTTAGCCCAAGGCCTTCTTATTGTTAGATGTAAAAACCATAAAAAGGCACCTATAGCATTTCTCATCAGTCTTCTCTCAACTCTTTTGCTCTGGGGCCCAAATCCAGAGCAGGAGACATGTGTTTGCTCAATGTTACTTGTTTGCCAGGTGCAGTGGCTCACGCCTATAATCCTAGCTACTCAGGAGGCTGAGATCTGAGGATTGCACTTCAAAGCCAGCCCAGGCACTAAAGACCGTGAGACTCTTATCTCCAATTAACCACTAGAAAACCCTAAGTGGTGCTGTGGCTAAAAGTGTAGGATGGTACCCTTGAGCTGAAGAGCTCAGGGACAGCGCCCAGGCCCAGAGTGCAAGCCCAACGGCTGGAAAAAAATACTATTTGTTTATTGTAAAGAACTCACATGTACATAGACAAGGCCCATGGTGTCTGCACAATCGAAATATGCTAAGAGCCCCAGTTCCCAATTGATAATTTGATGTTCATGGTTTCATTTACATTGGAAACAATTTGCAGCTGGGCTAGAGATAGAGTGGAGTGGTAGAGCACTAGGTCCAGCATGCATGAAACCTTTCTGGGATTAATACTCAGCACTGTGCTGCCCGCCCAAAGTAAACACCAGAGCCAGTGGCTACTTCTTAAAGTGTCCTCAGCTATGGCTGAAGCAGCACTGAACATGTGTCCTTGAAACTCTTATCTTTCAGCATTAGGTGGGCTCCTTAGCTCTCCCTGTGTTTCACAGCCTCCTTGGGAGACCATTCTCTCCCTTGTATTCTAATATATGGTCCTGGGACTTTTGTTATCAGAATTCCTGTCTCACTCAGTTCACATACACCCATTTTTACCTCACTCAGCATTACCTTTCTTATTAATTAATTCATTTGTTTGTTTATTGTGCCCTTCCTAGCACCTGAATTCAAGTACCTGGACACCGTCCTTAGCTTTTTTCGGAGGGTGGGAGTGGTCGTGGGGCTTGAACTTTGGGCCTAGGCACAGTCTAGAGCTCAAGGCTAGCGATCTGCCAGTTGAGCCACAGTGACACTTCTGAGTTTTCTGGTGGTCGATTGGAGATAAGAGTCCCGAGGACTTCTTGTGCCCAGGCTGGCTTTGAACCTTGATCCTCAGATCTCAGCCTCCTGTGTAGCTAAGATTACAGGTGTGAGCCACTAGCACCCAGTTTATCCTTAGCTTTTTCACTCAAGGCCAGCACGCCCACTTGAGTTACACCTACAGTCCAGTGTTTTGTTTTGTTTTGTTTTAGCTAGTACATTTCCACATGTAGGCTCCAAGACAGGACCTCATACCGCCCCCACTTGATCTCCCTATTTGCCTCTGCCACAGGTACTAGGTTTTCCACCCCTGTGTGTCATACTTATTATATCCTAGACTTACAAAAATCACCTCTCTAGTCAAACTCAGCTCTTTCCTGTTGCTCATCTCGCTGAATATCTCCTTGAGCCATTCATTCATTTAAGCCACAAACCTGGGAATTTTCCCACATTTCTTTTCCCCTTCACCTTCCACCATACCCAATGCCATTGGCTGTTCTATTAAATATATCCACATATCCAGAACATGGACAGTGACACATACACACACACACACACACACACACACACACACACACACACACACACACACACACACGAGGCTTGGTTTTTCCTTGTAGGAGGAGGACAGGAGATGGGAGGTGTCATCTTTTTTTTTGCCAGTCCTGGGGCTTGAACTCACTGTCCTTGGGCTTTTCTCAAGGACAGAACTCTGCCACTTGAGTCACAGCACCACTTCCTGCTTTTTCAATGTATGCAGTACCGAGGAATCATGTATGCTAGGCAAGCACTCTACCACTAGGCCAAATTCCCGGCCCCTAAAGAATGACATTTCAATGCATGTATATATAGCGTACAAAAGTCAGGTCATACATTTCTCAATGCATGTAAAATACTCTCTACTGACTATTTTGAAATACACGGTTAATCCAAACACCTGCACTTATCTTTATGGTTCAAGCTACCATCCTATTTCACCTGGGAGCCAGCAGTAGCCTTTAGAAGAAATTCTTTCTCAGCTCCCTCCAATCCACACCCACACTGCATTTACCCTGAGGAATCCCTACAACATAAACAGGCTGGTATCTTTGCACTGTTCAAATGTCCCTGTGGTTTCTCAGCTCGCTTTTAATAAAATTCACACTCCATGCCATTGCACAAAACAAGCTCATCTTCTGGTTCCTGCCTGCCCTCTGCAGCCTCCTCACCATAGCTTCCTGTAACTCCATGTGCAGGTCATTCTCCACACTGGGCAAGCATCTGCTCATAGTTCCATCTCACCCAAATCACCTCCTGGCCTGCTGACCACATGCTCTCAAGTGAAATCAACTTCTCTCCTTGGTGTTTTCTAATGCCGCTAATCATGGCTAGTTTCTCTTGTTCCCATAAGTAACCTTTCTGTCTGTTTGTTTGTACTTTATTTCTCTGTCCTTTCTGTCTGTTCTTCCTGTCTGTCTGTCTGTTCTTCCTGCTGTTATTTTTGTCTCTTCTTTCTTCCTTTCTTCTTTCTTTCTTTCTCTTTTTTCTCTTTTTTCTCTTTCTTTCTTTCTTACTTACTTTCTTTCTTTCTTTCTTTCTTTCTTTCTTTCTTTCCATCAGTCTGTCTGTACTCTTTGTCCTTTCTTTTTTTTCTCTTCTAAATTACTTTTATTATTCCTATGAAAGTGAAAAAATGAGCATTTGGCAGCCAAAATTAAAATAATTGAGAAAGGAATTTACACAATTTCCCAAATCAAGAAGAAAAACTGAATCAAATATAAGTAGAATATTGAAAAAGAAATACATAAACACATCTCTAAAAGCTTGGTAGTTTAGAAATAAAGAAACTATATGGGAAGGTGGGTCACATTGCCTATTGGTACTTTCTCTTCTTTCTTCCTTCCTTCCTTTCTTTCTTTCTTTCTTTCTTTCTTTTTTCTTTACATCTGTCTGTTCTGTCTTTTCTTTCTGTCTGTTCTTTCTTTCTTTCTTTCATCTTCTTTTCTTTTCTTTCTTTGTTCTTTCTTTTCCTTTGTCTGTCCTGTCCCTTCCTGCCTTCCTTCCTTCCTTCCTTCCTTCCTTCCTTCCTTCCTTCCTCCCTCCCTCCCTCCCTCCCTCCCTTCCTTCCTTCCTTCCTTCCCTCCCTCCTTCCTCCTGTCTGTCTTTTCTTCTGTCTGTCTTCCTGTCCATCTGTTGAACTGTTCATCTGTCTATCTGTCCTGTCTGTCTGTTCTTTCTGTTTGTACTTTCCTTCCTTCCTTCCTTCCTTCCTTCCTTCCTTCCTTCCTTCCTTCCTTCCTTCCTTCCTTCTTTCCTTCCTTCCTTCCTGTCTGTTCTTTCTGCCCTTTCCTTTTCTTTCTGTCTGTTCTTTCTGTTGGTTCCTTCTTCCTTCTGTTTGTTCATCTGTCCACCCATCAGTCCATCTGCCCATCTGTCTGTCAAATCGTCCATCCGCGTGTCTGTCTTTTCTTTCTTTTTTTGTGGGTCATGGGGCTTGAACTTGGCCTGGGCGCTGTCCCTGAGCAGTTCAGCTCAAGGCTATCTACCCTTGAGCCAAGCCCCATTTCCCGTTTTCTAGAGGTTAACTGGAAATAAGAGGCTCAGGTCTTGTTGTGCCAGCTGGCTTTGAACCTTGATCCTCACATCTCAGTCTCCTGAGTAGCTAGGATAACAGGCTTGAGCCACTGCATCCAGCAGTCTGGCTTTTCTGTCTGTTCTTTCTGGTTGTCCTTTCTTTTCCTTCCTTCCCTCCCTCCCCGCTTCCTCCCTCCTCTCTCTCTCTCTCTCTCTCTCTCTCTCTCTCTCTCTCTCTCTCTCTCTCTCTCTCTCTCTCTCTCTCTCTCTCTCTCTCTCTCTCTTTCTTTCCTTTCTCTTCCCATCTGTAGATCTGTCTGTCCTTTCTATCTGTCTGTCCTTTCCTCCATCAGTTCATCTGGAAGTCCGCTGTCAGTTTATGCATCTGTCCATTCATCTGTCCCTCTGTCCTTTTGTGCTTCCGTGTGTCTGTGCATGCATCTGTCCGTCCATCCATCTGTCTGGCCATCCATCCATCTGTCTGGCCATCCATCCATCTGTCTGGCCATCCATCCATGTACCCATCTGTCTGTCTATCTTTGCATCCGTGCATCTGTCTTTCTAGCCATCTGTCTATGCGTCCCTCTGTCGTGTGTCCGAGTGTCTGTCCATCTGTGCATCTGAATGTCTGTCTGTCTGTCCGTCTGTGCATCCGTCCATGTATCTGTCTGTCCACGCATCTGTCCATCTGTCTGTGCGTCCATCCATCCATCTGTCCATGCGTCAGAGCATCTGTCTGTTCATCCATCTGTCACTCTGTGTCTGTCTGTCTGTCTGTCTGTCATCTGTCTGTCTGTCTCTCTGTCTGTCCATCCATGTGTCTGTCCATCTGTCCTTCTGTCTGTCTGTGTATATGTCAGGGGGCCCATCCATCCGTCTATCCATCTGTCCATCAGTCTATCCATCCAGCAGTCTGTTCATCAATCTGTCCATCTATCTGTCCTTCCATCTGTAAGAATGTTCGTGCATCTGTGTGGTCTTCCCGCTGTGCATCTTTTAGTCTGTCCGTGTGTCTGACTGTCGATCCATCTGTCCATCTGTCCATCAGTCTGTCCATCCATGTGTCTGCTGATATGTCCATCCATCTGTCTTTTCTTTCAGTCTATCTGTCATTTAGTCCTTTCTGTCTGTCCAAGCTTTCTGCCATTCCTTCCTTTCTTTCTTCTGTTGGTCGATCCGTCCTTCCTTTATTTTCTTCCTTCCTTTCTATCTGTCCTTCTGTCCTTTATCCCTTTTTCCTTCCTTCCTTCCTTCCTTCCTTCCTTCCTTCCTTCCTTCCTGTCTTGGGGCTTGAACTCAGGGTTTAGGCACTGTCCTTGAACACATTTGCTCAAGACTTGCACTCTACTACTTGAGCCACAGCGCCACTTATGTCTTTTCTGTTTATGTCATACTGAGGAATCAAACCCAGGGCTTTGTAATATCCCAGCCATTCGCCGGGATGCCCCAACCCTCCAACAGTAGAATCACCAGCACTCACTGAACTGAGCTACCAAATCATCTACATTAGTATAATGAAAAGTGGACATTATAAAAGAGTGTGGAAATGTTCTTTCATTGTTCTAAGATTCATGAAACATTATATCTTTCTTTTCTTGATATTTTTTCCTTTTAGCATTCAGTTTATAATATGCTTCATTTTCTCAGCAGTAAAATACTATTATGTAATATGACCTCATGTAATAGATTTTTACTTAATAAATGCCTCATTTCTAATTTAAATTGTAGGTAGGAAAATATCAGTAATGCTATGTAACATCCAAGAATACACTGAGAATGAGGGGGGGGGAAGATGTTTACTTTAAAAAAGTAAATTCTAAATCACATTACTAACTTAACCCTTAGTTGCCATTTTAAGATGAATGGACTATATTAAATTCTGGGTTATCTGTTATTGGATAGAAAGGTGACTGAAAAGCCAAGATAAATTTAACACTTTATTCTCTCTCCAGGGAATTTTTATTTCCATTCTAAGCTGATGGAGAAACAAAACAAGCAGGGAAATAAAGTGCTGCTTACAATTAGAGGAAAGATAGAGTGATAGAATAACATAAATCTTTACACCTTAAAGTGATTACTCAGTCATTACACCATTGTACCTTAAAAATATTTTAAAGTGAACTAATAGGACAAGTATTGGACAGACATGAAAATCTTCAAGGCATAACACTAGAAATTCTTTTGGTATTCATTGTCTCCTACCTTGAAAATCTTTTTAATCACTTGGGGTTATGTGTACAAGCTCTGTAATCAGCTTTCCCTGACTGAACTATCATAAGCAAGATTTATGACACATTGATTCATGAAAAAAATCATACCTTGCCCCCTGCACACGAACAAGCGTGTGGAATGAGATAATACACAGTAATAGATAAACATACAGACATCCATGAATACTGTTAGGTTTCTCCTAAATACACTGAGTGAGTTTAACATTTGTGATCTCTTTGCTCATTTTTAACACAATTGTTAGATTAAAACTGGACACTTCTTACATTTATCAAACAAAGGTAATACAAATATCAACCCAAGGAAACCTCAGTTCTTTCTAGCAGAGAAAAAGACTTACCAAGGTGACCAAGATTCACCACCTTTTTAGATGTCTTTATTTAATCACCTATCTCTAACTGCATATTACAAATTAACAGAAACACTCCTCAGCTTTGAGAGGCAATACATTATGGTAGCTAAATACATGGGAAGAAATGAAACACAGACGTGGTTCACAAGGCACCTATCAACTAGGGAGAGTATAAAACCTGGTTGAATAGAAATGTAAAGAAGCCTCACTTTTTTGGCCCTCATTGCTCAAAACTGTAATTGTAAGTATTCTGGAGGATGAGATCTGAGGATCATGGATCAAAGCAAGCCTGGACAGAAAAGTTCCCATGAGACTTTGTCTCCAATTAACCACCAGAAAACTGTATGTGGCACCGTGACTCAAGAAGTAGAGCACTAGCTTTGAGCACAAAGAAGCTCAGAGACAGCTCCCAGGTACTGAGTTCAAGACTCAAAAATAACCAAAAAAATCCAAAAAGCATCACCAGAGAGATCAAGTGGGTGTGAGCTGGAGCACACATCAAGGAACACATAACCTCCTATAGTTTCAAATTTAATATAATAGATAAGAGAGGATCTATGAGATGTACTACAATCTTTTGTAATCACTGATTTTAAACCAAGAAAACATATCTGCTTTGCACAGCATTATTTCTGATTTATAGGTTTAACCAAACACTATAATCATTATGTTAGCACCCACATTTTTTGCAACACACAGCTTTTTTCACAGATAAGCATTTGGTCATGAATATTTCAGTCCCTCAACTCCTAAGGACTAAAACATGAGAGATGATATTCATTATGGGATGGAAACTTTGTTTAGCTCTCACATTCCTGGATGCCAACTAGGCATCCTATCAGCATTCGTAAGCATATGGACTATTACTTTTCTAGCACAGTAGTTTCTGTTAATTTATTGGGATTTTATGTAGTGAAGACCTACATCCTTTTCATAGCCTGTCAGAGTGGCAACAAATTATAGCAGACATAACACTAAAAATTACAACATAAGACAAATATTTATCTAATTTGGAATTTGTCATTATAAGACTAAGTGAATCCACTCTCTGCTACCAAATAAAATAAAACCATAAATAAATAATTCTTGCCGGGTTCCAACTGAGGAACAATTATCAGTCCAGCAATGCCACAATTTGGATATTTATCAGAAGATGTGGCTTAATTGAACATGGTGCCAGCAGAAGTGATCATGACACATGTTGTCATCCTTCATATTTGACAATGACTGCTGATTGGGCTACTTCCTTTGCATACAAATGTGCTTGAAAAGCTGGATCTGAACCTGATAATGCCTCTCACATGGGTAACATGATACATATTTTCCTGGCATGATAATTGTACTCTATGCAAAGGTTCTTTTAAGTGTAGCATCTGGTTTTTTGGTGACCATATCATATTTATTTCAGGAAATAGCTGAAGGGTAGTAATGAATATCTTCATTTTTAATGTGTCCTTGGTTTTCCTCAAAATGAGAAAGAGTTCTACCGGGAAGTATTTAAGTCTACCTGAAAATTAGAAGGTAGTAGTAGTTATTTTGTAGCAGAAAACTAATAATTCACGTGTTTTTCCAGATGCCCAGAGAAATATCAAGGAATACTATGTTTGAATAGAGATTTTTAAAGGTAAACTAAGTTCATTAAAACATTCTTCGAAATAATTTGAAGAAAAATAGACATTCTGAATGCATAATTTAGAAATTATTCACACAAATAAAAAAATCTCTTACATTTAAAACTCTTCGAACCAACTTGTATAGGAAAACATATTATTTTTAAGTGGGTCAGCTAGATTGCTGTCATATTTCATTCTTTAATCCATTGTCTGTTGATTTTTCTACAGGGTAAGTGATATGAATCTATCTTTTTCTCCTACATGTGGATAGTCTATTCTGTTGTTTTAATGATTCTATGCCCTGTTCCTGAGCTCTTTTGCTCAAGGCTAGCATTCTAATCCTTTGAGCCACAGCACCACTTCCAGTTTTTTGAGTGGTTAGGTGGAGATAAGATTCTCAAGAGGACATTTCTGCCCAGGCTGGCTTTGAACTATGATCTTCAGATCTCAGCCTCCTGAGAAACCAGGATTATAGGCATGAGCAACTGGTGTACAGCTACCATCCTCGTATATGATTGCTATCACAATCAAATTTTCTGTTGAGATGGCATCTCCCAAATGTTTTAGGTTAGGATGGCTTAGAAACATGATCCTCCCATTCTCAGCCTCTGACAGAGCTGGGAGAGCAGACTAGCCCCATCATACCTAGCAATTGGTTGAGTTGGGATCTTACAAACATTTTCCTCAGGCTTTAGAAATATAACATAAAGGTTACATTATCTTATATAACTGTAATTATTGCTACTACCTATCTTATCCCTTTATCAGTTCTTTAGCTGTCAGTATATGGGTACCTTCATTTTCATATAAATATAAATATATATATATAGCTTATAAATTAAACTTCATGTTCTTGACATTGTTATACTAGTCAGTATAAGGGATTTTCTAGGGGAAATTTATAGGGAAATTCAATTCATTTACATATCATTTTGATCATTACATTTTTATCATTCTACTGATTCCTTTCTTCTCTTGCTGCTCATCTTTCTGCCTTGGTAGTTTTCTATATTGACAGGTCTTAATTCTTTAGTCTTCTGCATTCTGCTGTACTGTTGAGTTTTGTGTGTATGTATGTGTGGTTTCACAATTACACCACCAATATTAATTTTTGTTGTAGTGGAGAACACACATAAGGATTTTCTCAAGCAAAAATACAACTGTGTGAAAACATGACAAAATTAAAAATAGTGTGATTTCAGCTTTTAGGTTAATAATATTTATCTGATTATATACTTGACAGACTCAAGGGAAAACTAGATAATTGATTTGGGTCATCTTTCTTTTTTTCATATATTTTTATTGTAATTAAAGGAAGGGTTACATTATATTCAACAGATAGAAGGTGCATTACTTCACAAACATTGATACCCTTTCTCATGCCATGTTCCCCATTTCCCTCCCCCCCCACTCAACTTGATTTCCCCCTTTCCCTATCCAATTTCAAATAACCAATTAAGCATATATAAAATATATTAGATAACAAGGTGAAATATTGTAACAATATGAGATAACCCAGGGAAAGCAAAAGAGATGAGAGATAACATAGAACATTAAGGACAATAATCACTCATTATATGGCTTCTGTTTCCATATCCTGGAGGTCCTTACATTTAGCATCATACTATATGGCCTTATGTATCTAGATTTTGTTGTATTGTAAATTTCTGCTAGGAGAGCCCAAGGTTTCTACTGATTATAACAAATGAGGGAAACCATTGAGCCTATGTTCCTTTGAGTCTGGCTTACTTCACTTAATATGATTTTTTTCTAAGTCTTTCCACTTCCTTATAAATGGGGCGATGTCGTTCTTTCGACAGCAGCATAGAATTCCATTGTGTATAAATACATTTGGGTCATCTTTCTACTTGCTCACTAGTTTCTCTTATTCTTGTTTTCTGGTTCCTTTCTACACTAACAAGACAAGATGTTAAACAGATTACTCCAAATTGAGCATGACCGAGCAAAACTATGACATTAAACAGAACAAAGTACATAATATTGGAAAGTTTTCCCTACTCATTGCTCCTCCCTCCTTATGGATATATAAATATATTCAAGAAATAGATACATTATAGTAAAGTGATATTATTAATCAAAGTATGACAATGCCAAAGATTAAACATTCAGCATTGAATAAATGTAACCACCTGTAGTTACATGGAATAAGTCCTTCAAATTATATAAATGAAAATAATTTCAAACAACTGGAACTTTCATAACTAACTGATGGAAATTTTAAATGTTATAATGACATTGAGAAAGTTTTAATGTCTCCCATAAATATAAACATAGAATTAACACATAACCCAGAAAACCCACATTTATTATTCAATATATCTTACAGCAAGTATGCACTTGAATGAAAACCTAAAATGATATATTTAAAAATGGTGAAACACTGGGAAGCAACTCAAATATTTGCAAAAGGAAAATGAATAAGCAAATTATACTATACCTAACCACAATTTATTTATCTATCTATTTTTCACTCAACAATAAAAAAGAACTATTGAACACAGTTGCTTTGAATCTTGATATAATTATTCTAAATCAGAGAAGTCAGGCAAAACAATGAATTTGTCATATCTCCCTTTATATAAAATTTTAGGGCCTACCAATTAATCTGTTATAACAGAACACAAATAAATAGGTGCCTGAGGGTAGACTGGGAAGGAGAGTTGGGACACAGGAAAATTTGGGGAAGTGTTCTCGCTCCCTATCCTAACTATAGAGATGGTTTCATGGGCGTTCATACAGGTCAACCTTATAAAATAGTGCACTCCAAATTAAGTACAATATATTTCATTTTTTATTATTGCTCTAAGAAGGAGGTTTCATTATGACTTTTCCTTTCATGTATATTACATACTTTGATTATATTCACTCTCTCTATATATATTCCTCTTCCCTATCTTCCTTTCCTCTCCCTTTTCACTTCTCAAGTAATCTCACATTTACTTTAATAACTTTGTTGTGGCTTCTTCCTTTAGTTTGCTTAATCATAAAATTACTTTGTGGAATTCCACTTTATTTTGTGGAATTGGCTTGCTTTTTTCAACTGATAATCTCCAACTTCTGAAAATGAATAAAATACCTTAATGTAAGACATGATGCACAATAAAACATTAGAAAATAATGTGACATTCTTTTAGAAGAGGATTTAGTTTGTGCTATGGTTTGGATAGATACTTCCAAAGGTACATATGTTGAGCTTGGAACCCCCCCGACAGATTCAATCATTGATAGTTAATTGCTCATGATAGTTTTGACTTATTCAGTGGACCAATATGTTAATGGATTCACAATTTGATGACATTATTGAAAGATGGTAAAAACTTCCAGAGGTGGCCTATTTAGAGGAAGTAGGTCACTGGAGCATTTATTTGGGATCATATCTTTTCCTGGCCCCCTTTCTGAATCTGTCTGCCTTTGACTGCCAAGTGATCCACTTTCCTCAATATATACATGGAACTGAACTGCTTCATCATTCCTGGGCCTAGAAGTAATGGAGGCAGTGGACCATAAATTTAAACTTCTGAAACTGAACCCAAATTATTAAGCAGCAATTAACATTTTCTATCTTCCTTATACTTATATATGTGATCCTCTGCAATTATGAATTTGGAAATGTTCTCTCCTTTAAAACTTCCTTTTCCCAATTGTTCATTTCACCTACCATTGGTGATAGGTGAAAATGAAAACAAAAACAAAAATCTTCTCCTTCCTAATACTCTGATTTCAATTTAATGCTCATTATTGTTCTCAATGGCCGATGGTAGTCACTATCACTACAATTATTTAAATAAGTTTATGAACCCCCAAATTTTAATGTGATTAAGAACATATTTCTTTAAAAAAACATATATCATCTCTTTTCATCCAAAAGTTAAATAACCATCAAATATTGACATTATTGTACATGAAAGTGGTGTTACTGTAAAGGATTCAGAGTAAGTGAAATAGTCACCCAACTTTTTAATATTAGCAATTGAAATTGTCCATTTTTATGTTTTCATTTAATAAAAATTGAAACTAATTTTATATATAATAATCATGTAAGAAATTATGATTTGCTTTTTCAAACTAAAACAGACTACAAAAAGACGTATTTGGAGGGCTGGGAGTTTGGCCTAGTGGTAGAGTGCTTGCCTAGCATACACGAAGACCCGGGTTCAATTCCTCGGTACCACATACATAGAAAAAAGCTGGAAGTGGTGCTGAGGCTCAAGTGGTAGAGTGCTAAGCCTTGAGAAAGTCCAAGGACAGTGCTCAGGCCCTGAGCCCAAGCCCAGGCCTGGCAAAAAAAGAGACGTATTTGGAACTTTCAGATATATATCGAAGAATTAAATAACAATAATTCTGGGTTGAATAATACATGATATCTTAAGTTCTATGTTTCTTTTCCACATTGATACATACATGTATATGAAACAAAAGCTTTTACAAATTAAAGTTTTCCCACTTAGGACTTTCCTCACATTCAATATATACTTAAAATTATTTTAAAACTGATCGAAATGAAGAAGTCATGTAAAATATTTTCACAGACATTAACAGCACCAACAGCAGTACCATCACCACATTAACCAAACCCTATACCCTATCTTTGATTGATAATGAAAGCAGGATACCTTATGCTGTATCAATATTTTAAAAGTGAGTTCTAGGTATGCAAGCCATTCTTGTCCATTTTTTGCCAGTCCTGGGCTTGAGCTCAGGGCCTGAGCACTGTCCTTGGCCTTTCTCAAGGCTAGAGCTCTACCACTTGAGCCTCAGCACCAATTCTGGCTTTTTTTATGTATGTGGTACTGAGTAACTGAACCTGGGTCTCCATGCATGCTAGGCAAGCACTCTACCACTAGGCCAAACCCTTGGTCCCATTGTTGTCCATTTTTGTTACAATATACAAGTGCTACATCTAGATGCTAGATCTTATTGCTTTCATCCCTTTATTATAAAATTACTAAAGAATAAAACAATTTTTTCTACATGATTGATTGATTGACTGATATTCAGCATATTTTGTCTAATAACTATGCAGATTGTCTTTTCATAAACTGGACTGGAATACTTTACTATAATGGATTATTTTGGTATAGGCAATCACTGCATCCAATAAAATAATATATTGACAAAGCAGCTTATCATCTGTCAAGTACTTTGTACAATAGGAAGTTTCATGACTATTCCAATGTGTTCTTCCAGAGCACAAATGGAAGGCAAAACAGGAATTGTAGATAAAAAGTCATGTGTTCCATGTCATATAAGTTGTCTGGGTTGGGTTTGGAAGACAGGCACTGGTGATAGTGATGTTTTTCTGTAATTCAAAAGACTTGTTGAATGACTATGTGATTTTTGTGAGAGACCTCTCGTTTGGGGAAGGTTTGAACATTAACCAGATGGAAAGCAGGGCATTGCGGGATGTATCATTTATTACAATGACTGTGTGTAGGCATCAGCGATCATCTCAACACAGGGGGAAGCAAGGGCTACCACTGTGAAAAAGTATTGCAGGTGAACAAGTGGAATTTGGCAATGCTTTCTTCTCATTAACTTCATCATATTAATTCATTAGCCATATATATCGCAGACTTTCTCTCGCGAACTCTTAAATGGAAGTATTTGTAGCTGTTATTTTTTGCACTATGGAAAGTAGTTTACCTCCCCTCAGAATATTATTGTTATGCTCCTTAAAATGAAAAATATGATAGCTGTACCTAATACCATGATCATTAGTGATGCTATGCTATCTGTCCCATACTCAAAACTACAATGAATAAGATCAGGTTTTATTTTCTTAATGATATCTGATCTTCACCAATGAAATGGGTTATTCCATAGAGTTGATAATTGAAAGACAATAAATATCTGATCTTTCATTTATAAATGTTCCAAAATGACCCTGAGGATGAAAGCTTTTTCCTGAGGTCTTTAAGGATTTTGGGAAAACCATGGTATTTACGGTCAGGCTCACAAGTTTTGACTGCAAGCCTTACTATCTCTAATATTTAGAGGAAATCATTAGACTTCTTGCAAATTCACTTTATCTGTTAATAAGAAATAACATCTGAAGATTAAGTTCAGTGGTAAAGCATATCCTTGTCATGTGTGAAGCTCTAGATTTAACTTTTAGGCAACACAATACTGGTACTAGTACTCACACTAACATTAATAATAATCTCATAAATGATCTAAAAGGTTCTAATGAGAACATAACTGCAAATTGTTCTATTTAAGTACAAACTTAGAGAGAGATGATAGATAGATAGATAGATAGATAGATAGATAGATAGATAGATACATACATACATACATACATACATACATACATAGATACATAGATACATAGATACATACATAGATATGCCCACATCAAGATATGGGAGTATTCGGTAGAGCAATACATAGATTAGCCTCACTTGTGTCACTGTCATTATCATCTTCTTTATCATCACATCATCATCTTGTAAGCTGTGCATAAATTCTAAGTTTCTCTATTTACATTGGAACTAAGCAATGGCTTCTGTAAAATGAGCATGCATGCAAAGGAAGAATGATTGACAATAACTTATATTCTAGTTGAATAGTTATGCTTTACAGCGGGAAAAAGTTTGAGAAATCCAGAATCAAGTGAATAGAAAAAATAGAGCTCTTACCCTTAATTTGACATATTTAGACTTGTTATTGAGTAGAGACATTGAAAATTCTTGCTAGTGCAAACCCCACACTCTGCATTAGAAATATTAAAAATTCAGCTTCTAGTTCCTGTATGACCACTGGTTCTACCACAGAAAATAAGAAATAATCAAAGGAAAACATAATGACCTAACATGCACTTAGTATTTTTGTGACATAAGCCATAATTTAGCGGGCTGGGAGTTTGGCCTAGTGGTTAAAGTGCTTGCCTATCATGCACGAAGACCCAGGTTCGATTCCTTGGTACCACATATATAGAAAAAGCCGGAAGTGGTGCTGAGGCTCAAGTGGTAGAGTTCTAGCCTTGAGAAAGTCCAAGGACAGTGCTCAGGCTCTGAGCTCAAGCCCAGGACTGGCAAAAAAAAACATAATTTAGCATAATGCTATTTGAAAAAAAACAAAATGTCATAGAAATAGGTATGTTTTTTTAATCACCCATAATAAAGTTGATTTGGTTTCTTGAGAAGGAAGCTTCATTTCTCCTCCTAACTATCAGAATAATCTATGGTTTCATCTTCTGAACAATTCCTACCATACATACTAAAATGTGTGAAAAGAAATATATCATAAAAGAGGGGATTGTTATTCCAATGATACATTCAGACTAGCTAGCATTGTCATATCATGAATGTGACATCACTATGTGTAATTCTCTTGGCCCTATGATTCCTGAGTTAAATGTTGTACTTATTCTAACTGGAGTGAATCTTCATGGGCTCAATTATAGGGGGGATTAGATGACATTCTTATAGTATTCTGCCACAATATAGCAAGAAGAAAAAAAGTAGCAATAGAAAAATCTACTATCATTTAGAGAAATGAAATACAGGAATTTCATCTGACGTCTTTGTTAAAGAGTCAGTTAAAATCTCTCAAGCCAAATTCCACATCTATTTTAAATGCTCCATCAGCTAAGGAAACAGGAAATTTAGAAAATACACAGGACAAATCTATCCCTTTAGTATTATCCAGGGAAATTTAGCTCTCCTATAAAAAGATGAGAATAATACAGTTTTTTTGCCATTAGCCAACAAAAATTTCAGATAAAATACTAGAGAATAAAATTTGTGGCCAGATTCCAGTTCCTAAATGCCTGTAATCATAGCTACTCAGGAGGCTGAGATCTGAGGAGCATGGTTCAAAGTCATCTCTGGCAGGAATGTTTGTGAGGATCTTATCTCCAAATAACCATCAGAAAATCAGAATTGTTGATGTGGTTCAGTGATAGAGTGCTTGCCTTGAGCAAAAGAGTTCAGGGATAGCATCCAGGCCCTGAGCTCAAGTCCCAGGACTGCCAATGATTGACAAGAAAGAAGGAAAGAAAGAAAGAAAGAAAGAAAGAAAGAAAGAAAGAAAGAAAGAAAGAAAGAAAGAAAGAAAGAAAGAAGGAAGGAAGGAAGGAAGGAAGGAAGGAAGGAAGGAAGGAAGGAAGGAAAGAAAGAAAGGAAGAAAGGAAGAAAGAAAAAAAGGAAGGAAAAGAAAAAAAACAAAAGAAAGAAATTGTATATATTGATGTTCTGTTAAGCAATTATCTTATTTTAAAATGAAAATATGGATAACTATTATATAAAAAGTAAATACAGCCAAACAGAACACTGGGAAATAATCTGAAAAAATTCTGGAAACTTTTGAGGAATTCTGACTCACAAAACCAACTTTACCGTATTATATGTTATTGTATTATTTGGCATACAGCAGATATTCAGTAAATATATGGTAATAAAACAATGGATAAATATATATCTCCTTCTATATTTATATTAATGTCCTTTTCCACCACTTTCACAGATCAATGTCTCAATCTGACAATATTGCAATAATAGATAATAAGACTACTCAATAAATTATGACCAATCATAAACAATTTACATGCTCAGATTTTTTACAAAATATATTTGTGAAATGATTTAAATACCTAGACACCTGCAAGTGTTTTATTGTTTAGACATCATGAACAAAATCTCATAGACAGATACACATATACTTCTTATGTATACATTTATTTGGTTAATCAAGAGATTCGTTGAAACAAATACTTGTCACCTAAGCATAGACATTTTCCAAATTATCACAAATTCTATACTAGTTAAAGTTGAATAGGTTTTGTTATAGAGGAAAGATATCCCAGAGAAAATACATACCTATGATATTAAAACAAAATATAATTTACAAACTAAATGAAATCAGATAAAATAGAAAAGATCTTACCTTTATATTTTGAAAATACAAGTTTTAACTTACCTGCTATACTATGTTTTTAAATTTTGAAATGTCAAGCTATACAAAGTTATGACTATCCTTAAATTTAATGGTAATTTCATAATTATTTCTAACTCTTTTCAATGGCATGTATTTGCTTTGTATCTACAGAAAGAAAACCAATTATACCTGAAAGACATATGGTACATTATACCTGAAAGATATATGGTACGCACTCCTTTATAGCACTTTTATATCTAATTTTCATGTCAAATAGGGGAAAATAATTCAAATAAATGTCAAACCAAATCTGTTGCATAAGCAAATGAAGCAAAGTTCAAACACGACATTTGAAAAAATATGTAGCAACAGGCATCAATAAGTAACTTGAAATTGATGCAAATATAATCAGAAATATATAAAGTCTTACAATGAAAAAATTATTTTAAGACAGAAGAAACTTAAATTCGAATTTTTTAAATGCATTAGTGGGGTGATAAGATTAATTCGAGACCATGGATGGACTACATTAAAAATATCAACTGAATTCTTCAAAAGTAGTTTTAAATTATATATAACAATTTTAGAAGAAGGTAAATATAACCAATTAAAAATGAGAACTAATGCTATCCGAATTATGTCTGCCAATGAAAGGGTAAAGAAGTGGTTAGTCTAATTCAAATAACAAATAATTATAAGGTATCTACTTGGTAGATATCTTTAGGTATATGAAATGAAATCATATAAATGAAGGAAGGAAATTTTCCACTTGACCGCTTCTCCAACAGAAATTTACTTGCTTCCATTTTTGTGAGCTAATACTGCTCTGTACACTTGAATTCTGATTTTAATAATGATTTAATGAAAATATTTATTTACATTTTCCCTAATCCTCCCCTGAATACGAGCATTACTCATATAGTTTTATACTTCCTAGGAAATAAAACCCAAATATACCAGGAGCTTATAAGTAATTGCATTATTGATGGCATATACAATTATTTCCCTATCGTTGAATGTTTTTCTACAAGATAACTGACTACACTGTATTTAAATACTCAACTAAAGAAACAATAAACTCACTTTTCAAGTACTTTTTTTGCCAGCTTAAGCTCACGGCCTCAGCACTGTCCTTGAATTTTTCTAAAGGCTAGAAAGGCTAGAATTCTACCACTTGAGCCTCAGCACCACTTCCTGCTTTTTCCAAGTATGTGGTACCACGGAATTGCATGCTAGGCAAGCACTCTACCACTAGGCTAGACTAATGTTTTTGCCGGATGCAGTGGCTCATGCCTAATCCTAGCTACTCAGAAGACTGAGATCTGAGGATAAAGGTTCAAAGCCAGCCCAGGCAGAGAAGGACCAGAGATGCTAATTTCCAATTAACCTCTAGAAAACCGAAAGTGTGGTGTGGCTCAAGGATAGAGGGTAGAATTGAACTGAAGAGCTCAGGGACAGTGCCCAGGCTAAGTTCAAGCCCAATGATCCACAAAATAATAATAATAATAATAATAATAATAATAATAATTATGTTTTTAACATTTTAATGCAATGTTCAATGAAAATAATCCAAACACTATTCGGGAAAATGACAATGTGTAATTTTTTGTGTTCTAATTATAGTGCCTCTTAATTATAGTTCAGGGACATAGCTTCCTTTTTGTTTTTTAACAGAGTCATTACTGGTATGTATGGATTCCTATTCTTGTTCTTTGAGATAAAGCCATTTTGGCCAAAGATCCATCCCACCTTCCAACACATAAATTCATAAGCACATATAACAAAAAACTTGGCATGAATTTCCTACAAGAATATGACAACTTATAAAACTCATGTGTATTTGACTTTAGGCACATAAATAACAAATCTCATTTTCATGAATACTCAAAAAATTCAATAATGTAACCTCTAGTAGAGCTTGAAAAGCTTTGAAAAACAAGGCAGTTCAATCAATACTAGTTTATTTCAAATTCTGGGGAGTGAGAAGAGACAAGGTTGATGAATTGGATGGATTGTTCATTACCTGTTGGAGTGATAAGTCCTGGCGATAAGAGGCCTGGAACTGCATGGGGCAAAAGGCGGGTGTTGTCTTGTAACACTCCCAAAGAACGCTTAGGAGGCCTGCCAGGCCTTGAACTGTTAGAAAACAAAGATCAGGTTTAAAATATAATATTTTGGAAATATCATCACTTCCTATATTTATCTTCTAAATCCAATTTAATTGCCAGGAATAATTTACAAAATAGTATACGTACTTTCATGAAATACTAAAAGATCTATACTTCCCATTAACTTTCAAAATGTAGTTATGGCCCAATAGTAAAGCCATAAGTGATCAATGTCTAGTTTAGATCCTATTCACAGCCAACACTGCAACAGCCCCTGCTCTTAAAGCTATAAACGTTTTTAGGATTAATATACACCACTAAGATCTGACATCGTGACTCAAAGAATTAAAACGGTACAGGATGAAGTAATTAAGTCATTGCACAGCATGCTAGAGGTAAGAGGTAAAGAGTTGAGAGATGAAGTGTTTATTTCCATATCCATACCTTCTGGGAACCCATGAGTAACAAAGGACCCCCCCACTCTGTGTATAATTCTTCCCCCAATCTATTTTTAAATCAGGCTAAATAGCCAGTGTTGCATTCTCTTGGTGTGGTTGTACTAATAACACTTGCCACTTTTGAATCTATGTTGTCAGTTTCTCAGATTGATTTTTGGTTTAACTGATGAGTTTAAGCTAATTTGAAACTTTAAATTACCTTATTGCATTTGCACATTCTTTACCCCAGTGCAGACAGCTAACAAATGGCTACTACAAATGCTTATTTAGACAGCAATAAGATATAAAGATTTGTGGTCTCCATTTTGCATGTAAATATAGTTAATACACTCAAAACATTAATGTGAGTTTATCATCATGATGAAGAGATTTATATGCCATAGAACAACACATCACCTGACATATATATTGTTAAGTACCACTTTTTATTTAGCAGATGTTGATGTTTTAGTAGAACAGTCTTTTTACAACACTGAAAAATATGTCCTTTGAGAAAATATTACGTTCAACAACCTAAGAACAGAAATTCATAAGATTCAGAAAGACATTAAAAAATGATATCTAGCTCACTAAGAAATTTAACTTAAACTGACATCTACTAACTTTGTAATAGGGAAGTGCTCTATTAAAATAAGACAAACTGTGCTTTTAAATGAAAACAGCTTCTAGCAAGCTTTCATGGAGGGCCTATTACCCAATTCATTTCTCATGTACTGTGCTACTATCATTGTCATCCATTGTACATCAGATTATGTATCAATGTGCTACAAAAATTTATGCTTGTTTCAGTTATTGCTAATTTTATATACTGACTTTCCATTCTATTCAACTTTGAGACATATTTTACTTAATCCAATATCATTACCCTGGTTACTCTTCCCTGTTTAATGTCTTCCTATTTCTTTTAAGCAGTGCTGAAAATAAAAATGTACTTTTTACTTTAATTAAAAAGTGCTGAAGGATTCAAATATAGCTAAATAATTGATCAGAATATATCCAGTTATTTGAGTAAAGCACGTTATTTTGTTAACTAAGCATCACTCATGCTATCCTTCCTAGAGACTTCCATTTTTCATGTACCAAGTCTATTAATTTTATTAACTGTATCCCATTACTTTGTGGACTTTTTCATTGCTAACAATTCAGGATCTATGCTCAGGATCATTTTCAGATAGATTGTCCCAAAGAAGTAAGCAGGCTGATGCTCACATTACTTTCACACGATGAACCATATAACTACTAGCTGCTAATTATACACTGAAGGAACATGCTAATGCCTAACTATAATAGTAGGTACTGGGAGTTGGAGATCAAAAGATCAGAGATCTAGTCAAAAACTGTAAGACTTTGAAGTGGTGCTGTGGCTCAAGGAGTAGGGCAGTATCCTTGAGTTGAAGAGCTAAGGACAGTGCCCAGGCCCAGAGTTCAAGCTACATGACTGACGACAACAACAACAACAGCAAAAACTGTAAGACCCCATTTAAACCAAGAAAAGATTAGGTGTGGTTATAAATGCCCATCATTCCAGTAAACATAGAAAATGTACATAAGAGGAGGTCAGCCAAGCCAGACTGGCTAAAATAAAAATCTTATTTGAAAAATAACAAAAACAAGATGAAGGGGGTAGAGAGCCTGTTGATCAAATGTGAAGCCTTGAGTTCAAACCCTAGAACTGCACATAAAAAGTGTATACATTGATCAGTACTAATTTATTTTTTTTGCTGGTCCTGGGGCTTTAACTCACTCCCTGGGCACTGTCCCAGAACTTCTTTTGCTCAAGGCTAGTGCTGTAACACTTGAGCTTCAGCGAGAATTCTGGCTTTTTCTGTTTATGTGGTGTTGTGGAATTGAACCTAGAGTATAGTGCATGCTAGGCAAGCACTCTACTACTAAGACATATTCCCAGCCCCCAGTCTTGATTTTTTTGCTAGTCCCAAAAGTTGAACTCAGGGCCTGAGCACTATCTTTGGGATTTCTTAAGGCTAGACCTCTACCACTTGAGTTACAGCACCATTTCCAGCTTTTTCTGTGTATGGAGCACTGCAGTCCTCATGCATGTTAGGCAAGCACTCTACCACTAGGCAAAACTCCTGGCCCCTCCATTCCTCATGTTTTAAAAATCTCTTTATTGGAAAATGAACTCAGTCTTAAAAGACTTTGAAAGTCTCTTAGTGGTTCTGCCTTAAATTTGTCACACTTCGTATCTTTGGATTTTCTTTTAGATAGTTCTCGACATGTCACAAATGGCTTAGTAATGTCTTTTTTTGAATTGTATTTTATTGCCAGGGTAATGTATAGAGGGTTTACAGTTACATTCAACAAGTAGTGGGTGTGTTACTTCTTGAACATTAACACTGCTTGTCATATCTTTGTCCCCCTTTCCCTCTATCCACCGCCTTCCACTCATCTTGTTTTCCCCCTTCCCTTCCCTACTTCAAATAAACATATATAAAATATACCGGGTAACTTATAATATAAACTTCAAAGAATCATATTTGCCATTGTAAAATGGCAACTTTATAGTTCCATGCTTTCTATATGGTTAATTGTAAGTCCCTCAAATTAGATCTTAAGCTCCATGTAGGCAGTAAGCATGTCAAAGTTGATTTGTCATGAAATTAAGCAATTAAAATGAACACAAATTTAGATAACATTCATTAAATTGATCAGCTAGAATTGGTAGTAAATATTCTAATGTTTCTACAATTTTCTAATAGTCCTTAGATTGTTCTTTGGCAACATAAACAGATAACTAGTTTCATCATTTACTCATCAGATTGTTATTTTTTAAGTCTTGGAATCTTCAATGATTATGGAATTTTCACAATAAAATTTAATCAAATTTGACTGGTACAAGAGTAAGAAAATGATGAGTAGGTGAAAATGCCTTATTCTGTTAAAGCCCTTAGAAATTTTAAGATCTCATTCAGGGCTAAATATTTTTCTAGTCAACATATGCAAGGATAATAACGTTTATTCTGAGACTTTATGAAAAAATATATGCTAAGAACACACTCACTCTGTGTCTACCACATGCTAGCTATTAGTGCGCACAGATTAAATGGTCTTGTTGTAGAGACATGTGTTTTCTCCATTAGTTAAAAATTCTGATATGACTATTTAGTGAAAATAGTTATGTGGTACACTGATCCCTCACCTGTCACAGGAGTTAATGTTCCAAAGACCCCTCCAATAGGTGAAAACCCATGAAAATATCGGTGTTATACAGTCATCCCTCACTTTATTGCAGGTTACTTACTCCTATTTTGACTACTTTGACCTATCATGAGGGTCTTTGGAACATAACTCCCATGATAGGTAAGGGTCATTATTTACGCATTTTATTTTTAACCCCAAGATACAGTGAAGCCACAATAAGTGAAACATGATATAGCGAAGGACAACCAAACATGTCAGGGACATGCGTAGGGAGGTTACATTTACATTCATAAGATAGTGAGTTCATTACTTCTTGAACATTGATACTCCTCATGTTTTTTTTTTCCATTTTCCCTCCCCCACATCCTTCCAAGCCTTTGTTTTTAATTTAAAGCAAAGCATGGATGGACTCTGACAGTAAATTAATTGAAAATGAAAGGTTACAAAAGTGTTCTTACTAGTGAAAACCCACAGAATACACGACAGAGTCATTCTTTTTTTTTCCTTTTTTATTGTAATTAATAGAGGGGTTATAGTTATATTCACCAGAGAGAAAGGGTATCAATGTGTAAGAAGTAAGACAAGTTATTCTTGCTTTTAGAAATCATCCCCTATAGTAAAACATTCCTAGCTCCAACATTTATGCCTATCATTTCCTAGTACTAAATCCTGACCACAGAATGAAAAACTGGAAGATTCTGTAGAAAACTGGGAAGACTCATTTTGATAGATGGTCCTACCATACTTCTTATCTTTAAGGGCTTTATGAGCATCAGGAAGATATTTACATATTAATCAAGACAAATAAACATGTGGTGATTGAACTAGGAAACTGTTATTTGGATGGCAATTTAATCAGTATAGGTTGAAAGGTCTATCATTGCAGCATCCTGTTTCTGCTAAAATATTGATTACATTACTGATCTCAGTAATGCTTTATTTTACAGGGCACAAATAACCATGTAATTACTCTTTAATTGAATGATAATTGCTTCTTGGCAATTATTTGTTTTCAGTTTAATTACAAGGTTATTTGTACCCTATAAAATGAAACAAGCATTATTTTTTTACGTTTCTACCCAAAGAGCACTTGTGATATATCACACATGTACACTGAAAGAAAGTTGTTAGGATACATGATAAATGACCCTATTAAGTAGCAAACCTTTTCTTATGTACTTTGAACTGCAAAAGCTTTTTGGAATGAATATTAGCTATACCAGTTGATTTTCTTTGGGTTCAGCCTTTACCATAACCTTGATACATCTTTGAAATGTATATTGACAGGATTTTTTATTTCTAAAATTCAATAGCATTACCTTCCAGCCTGTAAACATTACAAAGTTAGCAGTTACTTAAGAGATAAATTTGTTAGGTCCACTGCTGCCAGAAAAAGAAATGGTCCATTTTATCATAACATCTATTCTAAATTATAATAGGCAAAGTTGCTGATACTTTGTTCATTATTAGTATACAATTTCACTGTTCAATTTATTTTTCTTTCATGTAATCCTTCATTAATGATCAGTTGAAAATGGGGAGTGATCTTCATGTTCCAGAGAAAATAATTTTATTTAGAACTAATGATATCCATATGTGAAAATAGAAACTAGGAAACTTGAGGAAACCAGTGAGAATGGGACAGAAAAAGGGAAGAGAATGAAAAAGGTGACACTAATCAAGATATATAAATTGAAATGTATGAATGGACATTTTAAAGGGAAAACCCTGTGTACAGCTATTTGGAGTTAACAATTAAAAAGTGGGAAAGAAAAATAAAGATTAATTGATGTCATAAGCCTTCAAGGTATCTACTGTCACAAGTCAATGCTTAATTTAATAAGAAATCACAAGTCAGAGCTTCAATTAAAGATTCTGTTACTGTTCCTTACAGGAGTGTCTGTAGAGTTCTGGAAGAGAATAAGAAAATTGTTGAAGATATGGGAGCAGTTAATGGTAGTATTAGTTAAAAGTTGACCACTGAAATAGAACTTCTGAAGTGGGAGCTATTAGCTATGACCTGGCATTCACTTAGCAAAGCTAGACTAATATTTAATATCCTTTTGATAGTAACTGAATGCATCATTTTTTAAAAATTCTTACATTAGAATTCAGGAGCCAAGAATGACATGAAGTTTTAAAGTATTGTTCACCTGCCTGCAAACACTGCTCTGACTTCCAATCTGCTTGTTAAATAAGAATCTTTTTTGCCAGAACACTAGGACTTTTAACTGAGTCATGGATTAATAATAATCTCTTAAGGCTGACATTTATTACAACATTTCAAGGATGCCATTGGTAGTTAAACTCTACCTGACCTTTTGGTGTTTATGAAGAGAAACAAACTCTGACCTCACAGCAACCTGAATCCATCTTTCTCAGGGATGGCAAACTGATCACTTGTCTAACCATTGTACTGAATTGTATTCCTAAGCAGATCAAAGGCAGCAGCAACCAATTCAGCAACTGGGAAAAAGTCATCCATGCAAAATGGGCAATTAACATTAATCATATATGAAATTGTTCAAGTTGATAACTGGAAACTGGTCACTATGGCAACTCTCATAAAATGGTGCTCATGTTTAACTGGCTGTCAATCAGTACTTGGTTCATGGGAACTTAAGACTATGGCTCATCATTTCTATGGAAGTTATCAATAGAAGGGACAAAAACCAAACCACACTAGAGGAAAGATAATTTAATGTCTATCACTAGTTAACCTTTTGGTCAGAACCAATAAGTATATTGAACTTCCAATGATATACATATGAAAATCATCAATATCAAAATTCCCTTAGACTTACAGAACTTAATACAGTTTTGATATAGTGTTTCAGAGATAAGGGAAAACCTCCAAAATTTTAGTGAGCAGTGCATTTAAAGCATTGAGGTTCATTTAAATGATTTGAATTATTTGTAGATATTATTATAAATTGTGATATTTAATTTCCTTTCTAAAGTTAAATAAGTTTTTAATAACAGTTTTTAACTTCAAGAAAATAAGAAAATTGCCAATAAAGTCAATTGAAGAGCACCTAGTCACTTGATAGTACCAAGCAGATATTTTTATGCTTCATTTAATTTTTAACCATACATTAATGAAATGTGCTCTGTGCTTGGGGACATACCTTTGAGCATGTTTTTGTTATAAATTAACTTAATTCAAATAAAATTTCATTATACTTAATACATACTATATAGATGAACTACAAGTATATGATTTGAACTCTCAGCAATATCTTCCCATTCTGCCTTCATAATTCCTATTAATCCAGATATCAATGCACATTTGTAAATATATAGAGTCTATAAAATTAAATATCAATACCTCTGACAATATGTACCATATCAGTGTCAAAAACAATTATGAAACAAAGGCAAAATTTAGCTTACACAGTGTATTACTGTGGGAAAATTCTGACATTAACAGAGTGAATGAGAGTTTTAATATTTGCATTTGAGTATGTGTCAGTGACATTTCCAAATCAAAAGAATGTGTCTCTAACTTGTACTCTAGTTTTCTTTTCTCTTGTTCCATCATAAATATAGGACTAATCTCTGTTCTTCCATCCCTTGAACATTTACAGTTGCTTGGAATAGATTGCTTCATTGTTTTCTAGCCTATTCTCTATAAATTGTTTCTATACTTTGATGGCATCCTATCGCTGTTTTCTCTAGAACGTCTTCTAATGCTTTAAATAACCATTAAATGCATTAAATAACCACTACGCAAGATCAAAAGTCAAAACCAGTCCTAACATAAAGGTATTATTACTTTTTTGCCAGTTCTGGGACTTAAACTCAGAGCCTGGTCACTGCCTATGAGCATTTTTGCCCAAGGCTAGCACTCTGCCACTTGAATCAGAGCATCACTTCCAGCTTTTTCTGTATATGTGGTACCAAGGAATCAAGCCCATGGCTTCATGCATGATCAGTATGCACTAACATAGGTCACATTACCGGCCCATAAGGCATTATTGAGTTCAGAGAGTCTGGTAATATTCCCTCAATATATCATTTTTCCCATATAACTTTTTAAATGTCTTCTACTTTGGCTGGACTATTCAATTCACTGCATACAATCTAAGCAAAGAGCACTTTCTCTGTGAAGTATTTAAAGTTATTAGAGTTACAGAAGCAGTTTTGTTAAATCAAGTAGTAGCTTGGAAAGGCTTCTGTGTGATTTTTTTCTCAACGAGGCTGGCTTGTTGTTGTTGTCATTTTACTGGTCACATTTACTTTTTATCATCATATAAGCTAAATTTTTAAAATTATATTTACATTGCCTTTAAGTAGTTGTACAAAGGGTTTACCATTCAATAAAGTTATGGGCTGACTTTCATTTTTATTGCAAAGGATACTCGAGTACAAGTACTGTTGAGCCTATCACAACTAACCACAATATTGCATTCCATGTCTGATAAATGACGTCCCATCAGTCATTGTCAGTCTGCATATAATCTCATGATGATCTCAAGAGTTAACATTTCACTTCTGAATTTCAATGAGAGGAAGCAGCAGCATGGTTATAATAGCTCAAGTACTGAGATCTTATCTCAGAAAGTAGAAAAGTCTGTTAGGAGGGTGATTACTATTAATTGGACTGCATTACTCTCCAGGGATAGGAATATAGTCTGGAAGCATTCATTCAATTGATAAGCACAAAAGGTTTTCTTGATGGCTTAAAGTCCTATTTAAAATTTTGCATTTCATGAATAAAAATTAGCAACTCATAGTAAAAGCATTTTAACCATTTTAGATTAGTGAAATATGGTTAAGTATGATAGGAAGTGGTGTATGTGATATGGAGTGGTGTGGTATGATATGGAATGATGTGGCACAGTATGATATGGCATAGTATAGGATGGTGAAAATCCCTGTGATTTAAGCCTAAATTCTAATCTAAATTGTGGCAGGTACAGTTCCACAGTTCTCTTCTTTCTAAATTGTGGAAATTATAAATATGATGAACTATCATACCCAATTAGGTTGTATTACATGGCAAAAGGGATTTTGCAGGTGTAATTAAAATAACACATCAGGTCACTATGTGTTAATCCTATTAAGCTCAATCTAACAGTACAAAACTCCTAAAATTAACAGAAAGTCAGATAATGTACTGTTATTTATTTTGAATGGCTGAGGACTGTATCAAGAAGCTTATGGAAACTGAAACCGTCTTAGCCTCATAACCAGCAAGAAAAAATGGGCAAACCTTTATAACTGCAAAGAAGTAGATCCTTTCCAATTTTCAGTGAGGTGTTTATCAAGTTTTCTCTTAGGTGTTCCAATAAGAATTCATCAAAATCTCAAAGACATTATTTACTGAAATAGAAGATATAATCTAAAGATTCATATGGAACAAGAAAAGACCTAGAATAGCCAAAACAATTCAAGGAAAAAAGAGCAATTCTGGTGGTATTATAATACCAGGCTTCAAACTCTACTATAGAGCCATAATTTAAAAAATGGGAATTAATGCACCATCTATCTGGCAAATATCATGTAACACTTCTATTAATTACAATGAAAAATATATGAAAAAAACCTGCTTGGTATTGGCACAAAAACAGACCAGAAGATCAGTGGAACAGAACAGGAGACCGAGAAATAGAACCACATACCTATAGGCAACTTGTATTTGACAAAGGAGCCAAAGATATACAGTGGAACAAACACAGTCTATTCAGTTACTGATACTAGCAAAACTGGGTAGCGACATGTAGAAAACTAAAAATTGACACTAGTCTTTCGCCATGCACAAGCATTAACTCACAGTGGATCAAAGACCTCAATGTCAGACTGGAAACGGTGAAACTGTTACATGATAAAGTAGAAGATTCACTGGAACTCCTAGGCACAGGCAAAAGTTTCCTGAACAGAATCGCAGGGTCACAACAGATTGGAGAGAGACTCGATAAATGGGACTACCTAAAAATAAAAAAATTCTGCACAGATAAAAGCATAGTTGCAAAAGTAGAGAGACAGCCAACCAACTGGGAAAAGATATTTACCTATAATACATCTGACAAATGATTAATATCCAGTATCTACAGGCAACTCAAGAAACTAATCCCCCCCAAACCCAATAAACCATTCACTAAATGGGCAAGGGAACTAAAGAGAGACTTATCAGAAGAAGAGATTCAAATGGCATAAAAGTATATGAGAAAATTTTTATCATCCACGATCATAAAAGAAATGCAAATAAAAACAACCCTAAGATACCACCTTACCCCAACAAGAATGGCCAAGATTTTGAACTCAGACAATGAGAGTTGCTGGCAGGGTTGTGGAGATAAAGGAACCCTACTACATTGCTGGTGGGAATGTAGACTAGTTCAGCCACTCTGGAAAGCACAGTGTGGAAGTTTCTTAAAGAACTGAAAATTGACTTTCCCTACAATCCCGCCATACCACTTCTGGGCATCTACCCTGAACATCATAACCCAAGATATGATAAGGACACCTGCTCACCTCTGTTCAACTCTGCACTATTCACAATAGCCAGGCAATGGAAACAATCCAGATGCCCTACTGCAGATGAATGGATACAAAAATGTGGTATATGTATACAATGGAATTCTACATGGCCAACAGACAAGTTTAAATAATGGCATTCGAAGGGAAGTGGATGAATCTAGAGTGAATCATGTTGAGTGAGACAAGTCAAGAGCAAAGGAACAAAAGGCACATGGTATTCTTAATATGTGGCTATTAGATCCAAAGAGTACAAGAGCGATGACTCAATATTTGCATACCCAATGCTATGGACATGGTAATGGAAATATAAACATAACTATATAGACACAAAAACCTATGACTCTATAGACGTAATGTTTTATTTCATAAATTAGTATGTATCTATAACATACAAAAACTTAGCCTGATTTTGATTAAGTTCTAAAAAATATGTCCCAGTGATTGTATATAGAGATTCCCTTCTTGAACACTTGTTTGTTAAACTTGTCATTTGAAATATGATGTAAAAATCAATGTTAATAAATTATTTAATAAAAAAAATATTTCAGCATAGTCATGACCTTCAGTTCAACAAAGTAAGACACTAAGAACTGAACTCAATTAAACCCATCACGATTTGTGACATATAGAACAATTAGATAACAAATAGGTTTTATAGTAACACCAAATTGTACTTGATTTGTCACTTTGTCATCTTCATAAACTATATATATTTAATTCTATTAAATTTCAGGATGGTATTTTGGAAAATTATAGAAAATAAATAACACAATGTGTGCATAATGCCATGGAATTATCCTCAACTCAGAATTGTGGGTTATTAAGTAAATATATCTAAACTTTGGTTGGAAAAGTTAAAATTCTTGTGCAACTTTAAAATGTCTCAATTCTATCCAACATTATTCACACTCAAAATTACCTCACGATAAAAACTTCTTGAAAAACAAGACAGATTGTCAAAATCCATGGAACAGGTTATTGAAAAGACTTGGACAGCTTTTCTCCACTGTTGTATAGAAAATTGCTGCAACACTTACAAGCTTTTCTCACCAAAACTAGTCTTACAGAAATGTAAATTAACCTTTCCAGCTATGTTTTAGGAATAGTTCTCCTCAGCCGTGTTCTTAAAATGAGGTGTAACCATCTGACTCCCCAGTGGCAAGAACACCAACTTCATCAGGAAAATAGTTCCTCGAAAATCTGTGGATTGTTTTCCTGACATTCTTATTTATGGGATGAGCATAGTCCCTACAAGATGGGACTATTAGTCAATCACACTGTGGGTGTTGAAACAGCCCAAGAAACTGTTGTTCAGCCTTCCTCAACTGCAATCTCACAGAATTGAATGAGCTTTTCATCTGGGAACTAGGAGGGGATATACACATATCTGGTGATGAAGACAGTCCTACAGATCTCAGGCTCATACTTGAAAAAACTCAACAATAACAATATTGTGCCTTAATTACTTCTCATCATTCATGGATTCAAGTCGTACAGCCAACCAAGAGACTCATCCAGTGATCCAATGTAAGTTCTTCCATAGTGCTTTCTTCAGGCAATAGGCATTAATAAATCATGTAATTGAGCCACTATTCGAGAATGCTGAAGAAGACTGTCATCTCAACACAGGCCCTTCATGACACTCCAACATAAGGAACATAAGTAGCAATGAATATTAAAACTTTCATATGCAAGGTGTTACAAAATTCTTATGATCAGAAATTGACATATTTTCAAAGCTTGAGGCAATGAAGTCTAGTTATAGGAAGTTCGTTGATGTGGGTATGCCTGAAAGTATAGTAATTCACTTCTTGTCTGCAATAAATGGCACTGTTCCCCTATTGTTTCAACATCCACCGGTATATAATTTACCTGCAAACACTATAACATCACTCTTTATGAATGAATTATATTATATATTGTGTGAATATATAGAAAGACTTGGGGCTGAGAATTTGGCCTATTGGTAGAGGGTTTGCCAAGAATGCACAAAGACATGTGTTTTATTCCTATGTATCACATACCTAAAAAAAGGCCAGAAATGGTGGTATGGCAGTGGTAAAGCTCTAGACTTGAGAAAGCCTAAAGACAGTAGTCAGGCCTTGAGTTCAAGCCCCAGGAGTGGCAAAAAAAAGATTTTGCATTACATTTATGACTACTGATGATAAACATTCAGCATATTTATTTGTCATTCATGCTTCATTTGCAACATAACTAAGCAGTCTAACACTCTGCCACACTGAGGTATGGTGCCACTTCTGGTTTTCTCATAGCTAATTTGAGGTAAATGTTTCACAGACTTTCCTTCCCAGTCTGACTGAACCATGACCCTTAGATCTCGTCGTCCTGAGTAGATAGGATTATAGGTATAAGCCACCAATGCCCAGCTTACAAAACAACTTTCAGAATGATGATAGTGTCACACATACACACACACACACACACAAATAAAAACAGTAGAAAAATAGATTAGAGATGCAGAAAAAAAGCTACATAGTTACAATCATACAATTTTCAACCAAGATACTGAAACTTTTATTGGTGAAAAATACCTTCTAGACCCTGTGATACTGGGAAAAGTAGACACTCAAAGCAAACTGAAACTCTCTCACACTAGATAAAATTCAGAATGGATAAAATACATTAATGTAAAACATGAAACTTTGAAAATGCTAGAGGAAAACATAAGGAAAGCAAAGATATGAGCATAGGTAATGACTTTCTAATAGGCCTCCATTAGCTCAGGAAATAAGAGAAAGAATTAACAAATAGGACTACATCAAATTGAAAAGCTTTACATCAAAGGATACAATTACCAGAGTAAAAGACAATCTACACAATGGAAGAAAGTCTTTGGAAACTGGTCATCAGACAAAGAAATAATATCCAGAAAATATAAAGGGCTCAAAAACTTAAACATCATAAAACTTTGTTTCTGTATGATCAAAGTCATCAGCTTAAAATATCCTCATGAGATACCAAGATGGCTAAATAGAATCACTCAGCACTCATCTGTTTCTCCATAGAGAAAAATCAAAGTAACAAATACACAGCTGCATATTGAATCAATTGAAAATAGAAAACACTGGAAATCAACAGGAAGAAAATGGAAATCTTGCAAGATCTAAAAACACAGTAAAAATAAAATAGCATTACATCTGAAACTCTAGTTTCATACCTTGAAGCACAATAGTATTCCCTCTGCAAAAATTCAGTCCAGTTTCTTGTGATCCTTAGCTACTGGAATGTTGCACAATCCATATAGGCTTGCATCTTAATAAAACAATTATATTATTATCTCATACTTTGTATAGTGGTCTGGTTTTTGAAAAGGAATTTACATTATCTCCCAGTGAATTCACAGCTGTAGTGGCCTGAAGTCATTTTGTGGAGGGATTTGTTGTGAGAAACTGGACATTTCTAGGTATAAGAAACTCCTGAATAGACTTATCTCTGGGACCTCACAGATAATCCACAGCATATATTAAAGCATGGAGCTTCCCCTGGAACCAAATTTAGTTCAGTAAAGAAAATGAGGAAGACGATAAGAGTGTTTAAAAAGAAATGTACTCATTATCTTACTTATGTAACTGTAACCACTCTGTATATCACCTGTACAATAAGAAGAAAAAAAGAGAAAGAATAGTCTTCAGCCTAATAAAGGCCATATATGACAAAGCTACAGTGAATACATAGAGTCTTTCCTTAAGATCTAAAAAAAATTGAATATGTGTTCTTTGATCACTAATGTTCAATATTATTTGTATAACTTGCTGGAGCATTTAGGAAAGTTAAATAAACAAAGGATATTTATATTGAGAGGGATAGTTAGATTTTTCAAATGAAGTGTTAAGAAGGATACACTATAGGAGAAAGAACAGTCTTATTAATAAAAAGTATATATAATAAATTGAATCAAAAGCCATATAACGAATGATTGTTGTCCTTAATATACTATTTTGTCTCTCATCTCCTTTGCTGTCCCTTGGTTATCTCATATTGTTATAGTATCTCACTTTGTTATCTGATATATTGAATTTATTTGTATTTGATTATTTGAAATTTGATAGGGAAGGGGGGAAAACCAAGACGGGTGGGGGGTGTGGGGGGAGGGAAATGGGCACCAAGACATGTGAAAGGGTATCAATGTATGTGAATTAATGCACCTTCTATCTGGCAAATATCATGTAACCCTTTTACTAATTACAATAAAAATAAATAAATAAATAAATGAAATAAAAATGAATAAACAAAAGATGTTTGTACCACTAGATTAGTGGCACAGTGGCTAAAGTGATAGAATGCTAGCCTTGAGCACAAAGAAGCTCAGAGACAGCACTCTGGCCTTGAGTTCAAGCCCCGAACGAGAAAAAAAAAACTTCATATACATTAAAAAGTTAAATGGAAAATCCAATCCTACAAGAAAGCAAGGAAATGCTTTCCTGACCATGCTGTAATGATTGTTATAATGTCAAAAGCAAAGGCAACAAGATAATAACAACAGTATTATAACAAATTGTAATAAACTGACACCAGAAACAAATTGTATATCTGATAAAGGGGTAACAAATGTAAGACTTGTAAGGAACTCGAATCAGTGAGAAGAAAAAATAGCCATATTAAAATTAGAAAATAATTTGGAATTGACATTTCTTAAAAGTAGATGTGGACATGACTAACTAGTATATTAAAGATATTCATCACGGCCAGAATTATAATAAATGCAAATCAAAACCATAAAGAGGTATCACCTCAATAATCTGTCAAAATGGATACTAACCAGATACTATTGCCAGACTCTCTCAACTCAATAATGCCTTATGGGCTGGGCATGTGGCTTAGTGGTAGAGTGCTTGCCTAGCATGCATGAAACCCTGGGTTAAATTCTAAATTCCTCATTACTGTATAAATAGAAAAAGCCAGAATGATTCTGTGACTGAAGTGGTAGAGTTATAGCCTTGAGCAAAAGAAGTTCAGGGATAGAGGCCCAAAAGCTTAGTTTCCAGGCCAAGACTGGCAAAAATAGATAGATAGATAGATAGATAGATAGATAGATAGATAGATAGATAGATAGATAGATAGATAAAAGATCTAGCAAGTATATAAAGAAATACTATGTTAGTAGGAAAATCAATTGATTTAGTCATTCAGAAAAACCGTATGGAGTTTCCTAAAATAATTGGATGCATATGAATGTGTAAAACTAATTATGGTAATAAAATGTTACGAAAATGCATGCAATGCAGTTTAGTCAAAAACAAAATGATCCCACCTAGGTCTTTAATTAAATTTTTGGAGTAGTGTACATTTTTAACATAAAAGGATTATATTATGATTATTTCCATATGTGTGCATAGTGCACTTTGAACAAATTCTCCTACTCTATCATATTATCATTCTTCACCTCTTTCCTCACTTTCTCAAATATAATTTGATGGGTTTCACTAGGATATGTGTAAATACATACATATATATATATTTTTGTAGCTTCAAATAGAACAAGAAAATATATACACAATATAAACAACGTAGCCCAGAAAAATTGAATACAAAGTAACCCAACTAAAAACTTTTCTTCCTAAAGTGTAGTTTCTGGTGAGGCACAGTATAATAGACAAAGAATGGTCTACAGACTCAAACTACTTGTATTTACTTATATGACTGATCATTTTAAAACTGGGAGAAACTCAGCTTTGTGCTTGACTTTTATTGTCTGCAGCATTGGTGCTAAAATAAGACTCAATTTTGAGAAATTGACAGTTTCTCTCTCTAAAATCCTCTATAAGAAAACAATATGCAAGAAGAGAAAAATAATGACTAATATGTAGAGCAGAATTTTCAACTTTAAGTAGATCATCATTTTATATACTAGTGGTGATAGCAGTCAGTTTCTTTGACTGTGTTTGTACAGGAGTGTCCTGGATGCAGGAGGTTATGTTTGTTTGCTTTAGCATTTCAAAGTCAACAAGAGTATTACTTTCAGTTATGCAGTTCGGCAAAATCTCCTGTTCCATCACTATCTACTTTAAGTAAATAAACTTCACAAAATCCAGAAGCTTGACCAAGATTAATTTTCCTATTTTCTCCTTCTAGATTCCAGTGACTCAAAATGAATTAACTCTTTAATAAAAGACAATCTTTTAATGGGAGGGTTGTTACTTTGGAGATTAGTTTTGGAGTGATTCAATTTTTTGAGTTGTTGATATATTTTAGATATGAGGCCTTTGTCCGTTGTATGGTTGGTGAAGATCTTCTCCCACTCTGTAGGTTTCCTAATTAATTTACTAGCTATGTCCTTTGCCATACAAAAGCTCCGCAGTTTAATGCAGTCCCACTTATCCAGCCTTTCTCTGATTTGCTGTGATTCTTGGTCCTTATTAAGAAAGTTTCGACCTGTGCCGAGGAGGTCTAGTGTATCTCCTATTCCTTCTTGTAAAGTTTTCAGAGTGTCACCTTTTACCTCCAGGTCTTTGATCCATTTGGAGTTAATTCTAGAACAGGGTGACAAAGAAGGATCCAACTTTAGTTTTCTGCATGTGCTTAACCAGTTCTGCCAGCACAACTTGTTGAAGAGGCTGTCTTTCTTCCATTCTATTTTTTGACTCCCTTGTCAAAGATTAGGTGGCCATAGGTCTGTGGTTTAATATCTGGGTCATCAGTTCTATTCCATTGGTCTTCAGGCCTGTTCTTGTGCCAGTACCAAGCTGTTTTGATAACTATAGCTCTGTAATAGAGTCTAAAGTTTGGAATTGAAATTCCTCCTGCGCTGTTCTTTCTGCTAAGAAGTGTTTTTGCTATACGGGGTCTTTTATTATTCCATATGAAATTTTGGATTGCCTCTTCCATTTCTTTAAAGAATGACATTGGGATATTGATGGGTATTGCGTTGAATTTGTAGATAGCCCTTGGCAAGATTGTCATTTTCACGATATTGATTCGTCCAATCCAGGAGCATGGGAGGTTTTTCCATTTCCTCAGTTCTGCTTTAGTTTCCTTTTTCAAGGTTTTAAATTTTCATCAAAAAGGTCCTTTACATTCTTAGTGATGGTAATTCCTAGGTACTTTATTTTCTTTGAGGCTATTGCGAAAGGAGTTGCTTTCCTGATTGCTGCCTCATTCCTCTTACTGTTGGTGTAGAGGAAGGCAGTTGATTTTTGAGGGTTAATTTTATACCCTGCTACCCTTCCAAAGTTTTGAATCAGCTCAAGGAGCTTGGGCTTGGGACTATAGGATTCTTTAAATACAGGATCATGTCATCTGCAAAGAGGGAAAGTTTTACTTCCACTTTCCTTATTTGGATCCCCTTTATGCTTGCTTCTTGCCTTATTGCACTGGCTAGGAATTCTAATACTATGTTAAAGAGGAGTGGAGAGAGTGGGCATCCTTGTCTCATTCCTGATTTTAGAGGGAATGGCTTTAGCTTTTCACCGTTAACTATAATATTAGCTGTGGGTTTGTCATACACAGCCTTTATTATATTGAGGAATGTTCCATGGATTCCTAGTTTCTCCAGAGCTCAAAAAATTGAATCACTCCAAAACTAATCTGCAAAGTAACAACCATCCGATTAAAAGATGGGCCAAAGACTTAAAAAGAGTCTTCTCTGAAGAAGAAACAAAAATGGCCTATAGACACATGAAAAAATGCTAAACATTTCATAAAAGAAATGCAAATCAAACAACTCTAAGATTCCACCTCACTCCAGTTAGAATGGCCAGGATCAAGAAAATTAATAACAACAGATGTTGGCGGGGATGTGGCCAGGAGGGATCACTACTACACAGTTGCTGGGAGTGCAAACTGGTGCAACCACTATGGAAAGCAGTATGGCAGTTCCTCAAAAGACTAAACATAGAGCTCCCCTATGACCCAGCAATTCCACTACTTGGCATTTACCCAATCATCCAGAAACAAAGACATACTAAATCCACCAGCACAACAATGTTCATCGCAGCACTATTTACAATGGCAAAGATTTGGAACCAACCTAGATGTCCCTCAGTTGATGAGTGGATCAACAAGTTGTGGTATTTGTACACAATGGAATTCTATGCTGCTGTCAGAAAGAATGACATGGCCCCATTTATTAGGAAATGGAAAGACTTAGAAAAGATCATAGTAAGTGAAGTAATCCAGACTCAAAGAACTTAGGCTCAATGGTTTCCCTCATTTGTCATAATTAGTAGAAACCTTGGGCTCTCATAGCAGAGATTTGCAATAGAGCAAAACCTTGATACAAAAGGCCATATAGTAGGACGCTGAATGAAAGGATCTCTAGGATATAGAAACATAAGCCATATAATGAATGATTGTTGTTCTTAAGGTACTATGTTATCTCTCATCTCTTTTGCTGTCCAATGGTTATCTCATATTGTTACAGTATCTCACTTCGTTACCTGATACATTGGATATATTTGTATTTGTTTATTTGAAATTGGATAGGGAACTGGGGAAAACAAGATGAGGGGTGGAGTGGGGGGAGGGAAATGGGGACCAAGACATGCGAAAGGGTATCAATGTATGGGAATTAATGCACCATCTATCTGGCCAATATCATGTAACCCTTCTATTAATTACAATAAAAATATATGGAAAAAAATAAAAGACAATCTTTTCATAAAGATACAGTATTTTCTCCCCATACAAAATATAATGCATTTAACTACTGATGATTTTACTAAAGGTTCTGTTGGGAACATTCCCTCAGCACAGTTTTGATTCATAGTAAAATGTTTTGGAAGTGTTGCCATTATTAATGCAAGTCTCCATTTCAGAAGATACTGTTTGCTTCTACTGAGGATAACTTGGTTCTATACATCCTGGTAGCAACTAAACAATATTGACAAAAAGAAATACAGTCCTAAAATTGACTACTAATATAAGATTGCCTTGAAAAAAGATTTAAATATGATGCATGACCCTGACAATAAAATACAATAAAAATATTATGTATGGAATAACTGCATATTAAAACCCTGGCACAAGGCTAGAAAATAGGATATGCTCTTCTGATATATAAATCCACAGTTCAGTTCAAGATTAAGAAAATTCCATGAAAGGGCACAATTTGTAACATCCCAGTAAAAAATGACTAAATGTATTTGTGTATAAATATATTATAGAAATGTAAACTCTTACCTTTCCTGTTTACAAGTAAAAGCAAGAAATGTGCAAACATAGAGCGAGAGAGTAAACATTTTTTATTATTTACTTGAGATGATATTTATAAATAATAAATCTGTGTGTGTATCTAATGATTTTTTATCATGAATTTATCTTCTCCATTTTTCTTTTCTGGCACAGTGGTCTCTACAAAATCACCAGTTTGATGTTACATAACAAAAAGAGATAGAAATACATTTAGATATCACAAAGTGAACATGTCATCAGTCATATTTTCTAAAATAACTTCAGCTGACATGTGTAGTTCACATAACAGCTATGACCCCCTTCCACTATTAATTCATCTGCCCCCTCACTTGACCTTCCCCCACACCTTTCAAGTACCAGTTTCCTAGTAGTCATTTTGTTGGCCTGTGAATTAATTTTCCTAAAGTATTACAGGATTTAAATTCTTCCTATAATTACCATATTTGTGGTAAAACATTTGTGTATAATTGCATACAATCCAATGTGTCTTTACTTGGACATTTATAAATTATAAATTATAATGTTCTCTCCACATGGGAGAGAACATTTGTCTTTTGCCTTTCCAGATTCATATATCATAATTTTTTTCCAGGTCCATTCATTTTTGCAGATGATGTAATATTATTTCTAATAGATGAGTAAAGTTTATTGAATAAATGTTGCTTCATTGTACTTCACATACTTCTTAGATAAAAGTTAATCTCAGCATGAAAGAAGACAGAATGTGAGAGAAGGGAGAAAGGAAATAGAGGGAATGAAATATTCATAGTATTTTTTCAGAATATTTTGTATTGTGTTAATCAGAGCACTACTGTAAATTCCTTAGGAACTTTGATGTAGAAATAAGAGTTTCTGTGAATACGTCTTATTTTTTTTAAATACCAGAATGAACAGTTGGTAGGATTACTAACCAGTACAAGAAAATATAAGCATATTGCATATTTTTATAATCTAAATTTGGAAGGGAAACTGTTTTGAATATTGGCAAGATATAAAAAGTTAAAAATATTTTATTTTTTAGGAGAATAAAAGTACTTTTAGGAAAGCTATGAGGAAGTCCAGTTTAGAGAAGTCATGTCTATTGGTCATCAAGGTGCTACAATATCTATTTAGTTTGCAATTTACATTAGTACATGGGAAAAGTAATCATTCCACTTTAGCTTCAAAGTAACTTTAAGGAAGGAAGAGGTTTTACCTTCCCGAAACCCTTGCTGAAAGGCTATTGTTTCCTTTATCTTCTTGTCTTCCAGAAAGTCCATACTTGCGTTTAACCTAAACTACTTATTTACTCTTCACATCACATATTATGTGATGTTTTTCAATGAGTATTAGCACATATAGAGTTCAAACCCTCTGACAGCTTCTTTTAAATCCTTATGGTTATGTGAGCATTTCCCCAAACCCCCTTCAAAACTGCACACATTATAATTTACACATTAAATACACAACAGGATTTCACCTTAGGCCTCCTGCCAAGAATAATCATTTTAAATCTTTTTTATCTTCTTGTAAAAGGCTAATTATAAATATGAAAGTAGCAGAAAAAGAAATGTGTTCAGAAAGCATTCAAAATAATCTTCCCCATAGGAATACAGCAAGACTGAGGAAGAAGAGAAATAGGTGTGGGGGTTGACGTCAGATCAATTGTGGGGGAGATGACAGACAATACGTCAAGTGCATAGCATAACACATTAAGCTAAAATGTCATAGATCTATCTAAGCAACCCAAGCACAATCACTCTGCCTTTATATGGGGAGCATGGTGAAGCTCACAAACATTGCTTTTTGGTACTTATTGGGCAAAGGCCAATAATGAAATACACATTAAAAAGATGGTTTATTGCTTGTACTTCTCAGGAATTCAGACTATCTAACAACATAGCAACTATATTTTCCTTGAAGACAAATACTATGCTCTTTTAATTTGTCTTTTGTTACAATCTGACTGTGTATAGTCTAATCTTGGAAGTCTCTTCCTCCACACTACAGGTGCTTCCCTTGTGCTAATTAAACATGATCATTGTCTTGGTGCTCTAAAATTTGTGGTTAATAACCCCTGACTAAGAACACCACAAAAACTCTAAGTCCTATTCCAGCTAAAGTTCAATGGGTACAAAATATTTCCGCCCTCTGCCCTCTGGAACATTCTACTGGAAATCTGTGGTCTATTTTTCAAGATTTCTCCTTTACAAAAGCAGTTTCTACAATTTTCTTCTTGGAAGAACTGATCATGCCTATACAATATTGACAAAAATTGTGAAGGAAATACTTTATATTTCAAGACTAACTTCAAAGTAAAAAACACAGGGATTATTGTCCAATTTTTTCTACATATAATAAGGAAGATTTATTTCTTTTTTTTGTTTTCTTTTTTTTTGCCAGTTGTTGGGCTTGAACTTAGGGCCTAAGAAGTGTCCTTGGGGTTTCTCAAGGCTGCACCTATACAACTTGAGCCACAGCATCACTTCCAGCTTTTTCTTTGTATGTGTTACTGAGAAATCGAACCCAGGGCTTCGTGCATGCTAGGCAAGCACTCTACCACTAGGCCAAACTCCCAGCCCCTTCAAGGGAGTTCATTTTTTTTGCCAGTCCTGGGCTTGAGCTCAGGGCCTGATCATTGTCCTTGGACTTTCTCAAGGCTAGAGCTCTCAGCACCACTTCCAGCTTTTTTCTATGTATGTGATACCGAAGAATCGAACCCAGGTCTTCATGAATGCTCGGCAAGCACTCTACCTCTAGGCCAACTCCTGGCCCCAAGTGGGTTATTTAGGTTATGTTTTACCTTTTTGAGATGTATTGTTTGAGCCAGAGATGTACACCCTGCAATGAACTACTACAATTCAACTGAATATAATGCTTGTAGAAATAGTAACCTATTACTCAAACAATGGAAACAAGATTTTGGAAAGAATGCAGACAAAACCTAAAGAATTCGGTGTTGAATGTGTGAGACAAAGAAACAACAGTAGAATGAGAGGTTTAGCTTTGTGATGTTCTTAATGTACTGTTATTTGTTTTCTCTTTTTCCCCCTTGTGCTTAATCTCATGTGGTTACTGTATCTAACTTTGTTACCTGGCATATTGTATATACGTTCATTAGTTTATTTGAAATAGGAAAGGGAAGAGGGGAAAACAAGATGACCGGGAGGGGATGAGGGGAAGGAAACGAAGAAAACATCAGAAGGAGTATCAATGTGTGAGAAGTAATACACCTACTACCTGGTGAATGTAAAAGAGGAGAAAGTGAGATAGAGGTTGGGGGAGAGAGGGAAAGGGGGGTGAGAAAGAGAGAGGGAGAAAATGAGGGGAAGGATATGAGCAGAGAGGGAGGGAATATAAACTGAAAATTAACATGCAAAGCAGATATTAAAGAGACTAAAATTGGAACATGTTTGTTCATAGTGATGTGAAAGAAGGGACGCACCAGCTTGTGTTTACTTTCATGCAACTGCAAGTATGACTAATTTTTTTTGTAGGTCACAGGGCTTGACCTCAGCCTGGGCACTTTCCCTTAGCTCTTTAGCTCAAGTCTACTGCCCTACCCTTGAGACAAGCCCCACATCCTCCTGTTTATTAGGGTCTAACTGCAGATAAGAGTGTCAGGTTATTTTGTGGCTGGGCTGGCTTTGAACCTCAATTCTCAGATCTCAGCCTCCTGAGCAGCTTGTATTACAGGCGTGAGTCACTACATCCAGCTAAGTATGACCAATTCTAACATAACATTAAGGACCTTATATTGGTGGCTTGAAATCAGCCATGTACGAGCATGTAAACTTGGAGAGCAACAATACTACATCAGGACATAATCCATTCCCCATCCAACTGTTAAAAGTTTACCAGCAGAAAACTACTTGAAAAGAAAGCATTTCAATAATAGAAATAAAACAGAAGACTAAAAAATAGAAAAAAGTAGAAATAAAAGTGCTTGTTTTGACTTACCAAGTTGATTTTTATATAATTATAGGTAGCAAATTACAGGAGCAAAAGAAAACATTAAGTACATTAAAATTTTGATTTTAGCCAAATTAATCTTTCACAAAACTATGCATTAAATACATAGAGATGTATTTACCTCAACGTGTAGGGCTTAGGAAAATGAGCATAGAAATGTGACAGTATTATGTCCAAATTGAAACTAAAAGTACTACATCTATGTTCTTTGGCAAGCTCCCTAATTTCTATGGCCATCTATCTATTTTTGAAAGCTAACAATATTAGTGTAAATGGTGTTACATATGCCTAAAGGCTTAATAATAAAGTATTTTCAGGAATCATTTACATTTCTCCATGTGTATTGCTATTGAGATGATTTTTGGAATATCAATACTCACTTCAGATATTTTTCATTTACTTTCCATCATCTAGAATTATCCTTTCTTATATGTTAACTAATCACAAATTGCAATGAGTTACAATGCTAATCCAGATTTTTTTCTAGGTAATAATGTTCTTTTACTAGTCATTGACTATTTCAAAACAGTACTTCGTTTTTAGAATATGAGTAAGAAGTTTGAAAATAAACTTGCAGTGCACACATAGGTGGTAAATGCCCAAAGCTCGCAGATACAACTTTTGATAAGCTGAAATAATTTAAAATGCTGATTAATTTGAAATATTTTAATTGTATATCATCAAAAAAGATAAGAATCTAAATTGTAAGACTCTGAAACTAAGACACATGGACATATTGGAGAAGTTTGCTTAGCATAACACTCTGTAATTTCAGACATAGCTCTATTTCTGGCTTTTTTCTAGATTAATGGGAAATAGGAGAATCATAGACTTTTCTGCCCAAGCTGGCTTCAAACCAAGATCCCTAATTCTCAGCCACTTGGATAGCTAGGATTGTAGGTGTGACCCAACTGGCACTGGTCAATGTTCTTATAAATTTTCAACCATGTAGCAAATTGATTTTCAATGCTTTTGTTTAATCATAAACTAAACCCAGAATTATTCCAACAACTGTGCCTGCCTAGCAAACATGACACTTCAGTACCATTAAAAGAAGTGTGAAGTTAATTGGAAAAAAGAGTCTCACCACCTTTTCTGTCTGAACTGGTTTTGAACTCTGATCCTCAGATCTCATCCCTTTGAGTTGCTAATATTGAATATGAATTTTGTTCTAAAACTTTGGAGCTAAGTATTAGCTGTGCCCATATTCCTGCTGCTTTTTAGAAAATATTTTTATTTTCTCTAAGTAGGTATATAAAGGTGTTGCCATTCCACAAAGCAGTTTGTGAATATATCAGTGTCACCCATTTGAACAACTTCACCCAACCTATCTAGTCCATTGCGTCCCTCACTTCTATTATGATTTGGTTATGTATTTTTTACCACTTAATAAAGCAGTTTATGTATATAATGTTCCTTGATCCTTCTCATCCTTTCAACATTATTGCCCCCTTTAAGCTAATCACTTCCCATATTTTTCTTAATGTCGTATATACAATGAATTCTTGACTACGTTCTCTTTCTTTCTTCTCTTTATTCAACTCCACCTCTCCCTTTCGAATTATTAAAGCTTGCACCTTTACCTACATCCATCACCACAGCGAAACAAGAGTGCTAGACTTATAGGCACTGATTACCTACTTGTGAATTCTAAAAGTAATCTCACAAAGGAAGTCTTCTCATTTAAAATGAATTATAGATAAAAATAATCCTTAAAAACAAATCACTCTTTAAAGTCACTATCTGATCCCTCCTTCTTTTGCTTAAGTTTTATACGAAGTTTGTGATATGTGACATTAACATTTTTCTGTGACTTTGGTATATTGTTTGCTTGCTTGCAGGCATGAGGGTGTCACTGTGGTTCAGAACTAGGCAGAGATAATACCTATAGCAGGGTCTGCACTCTCCATTTAGGTCACACTAAGAGACTAAAAGATTCTTATAGCCTGCTAGTGAAGAGGGCAACAAATATATTTCCAGAATTATGACCACAGTTTGATTTCAGGGTTAGCTTTGTACATACCATTAGTCAAATTGTTTGTACTCTGCTTCTCTCATGTCCAGTTTAAAGGTCTCTAAAAACCAATAAGGCCTTCTACCTTGTACCATTCACCTATCTATTGCATTACCACTAGAAAAGTGGTTATGTTCCAGAGGTGTTTGACTAGGAAACATAGAAGTAGGTTTAAATTCTTTTAGTATTAAACAGACAAGGTTTTTAAAAAAATATTGCTATTTCTATCAATTCTATGATTCTAGGTACTAAGCAAGTCATTTAGTATTCATAATGTATTAATATACAGTATGTAGATTCATAGTAAAAATATTCTATTGACATACATAAACACAAGCATTGGAAATAAAACATATCTGACACATATTTCCTGGTTTGCAGGTTTTAATAATGATACTCACTAATTTCTAACTATTATCGGCAGTTGACAGCTATTATTGTTAGAAGTAATTAATTAAAATAATAGATGTGTTCTATTTATCTTTTCTCATTTTAGGATTTTGCTTTCACTGAAGTACCAAACAAAAGGGGAATGTTTGGCTTTTCTTAAATTTTATCAATATTGTTGAATATACTGTATTTTAACTAAAAAATTGACCAAACAATTTAGAAAGAAATGAAAATATATGGGAAATACAATATTCAGGATTGTCTTATGTTTAAATTCATTTTCACCTCATCAGATTTAATTTAAATCAATCCATGTATATTTAATTGTTTCTAAAAGATAATTATATAGTACTGTCAAATCTCAGTAGAAGTTTTTATCATTCTATTTCCCCTTTTTTGTCTGATTATATGTTTAAATAGAACATAGAATAAAGAGACTCTGTCCACGAGAAGATTAAACATACACTATGGGTTTTTTATGTGTTATATGCATCTTAGATGAATCTTTAAGCATCATGCTAACTGAAGTAAGCTAATCATGTAAGCTATATTCCAGTTACATGAGTTCTCAAAATAATAAAACAAATAATCACAAATTGGAATGATGAATTCCAACAGCTGTGGCCAAGAGAAGTGAAGAGTTGTTTCATGGCCATGAATTTTCATTTATGCAAGATAATCAAGTTCTCAAGGTATTTTGTAAACACTCCACTGATAGTTAATCATATATTGTACATTTAAATTTAGGAGGGTAGATCTCATGTTAAATATTCTTACCACAATAAAATATATTATGTATAGAGAGGTTATTTTGATGTTAAAAGACATACATTCATTATGGAAATGTCATTTTAAAAAAGAAAATGCAAAATATACATTAGATGATATTAGAAATCAACTGCTTCATCTTGCTGGGTAATGCACTGAGAGCCAAGAAAAGACCCTTTATAGATAAAAAGTGAAGTACAGAATCAGAGCTACAACCTTGCTCTGTTGCTTCTAGTGTTCTTTACACTATCATAAAATTTTCTTTCTGAAATACTGAGAGCATCCTTTCAACACTTACAAAGACATTTTCAAAATGTTTTCTGTTTTCACGGTCAACATGCATTATGAAAATATTTCCATAGGGTGATGGGTTGGAAGGAGAGAGACTTTTCTCTGTAAAAATAAAGAGTGGAAAGATTTTGAAAATGCTTTGAAAACATTTGGCTCCCTTAACAGGAGAAAAGAAAACATTTATTTTGGCCATAGTGACTAAAACATTTGCTTCCTTTGGAAATGCTGGCTGCCAAAATAAAGGTTTGTATCTTTTTCATATAGAAGCAAACATTTTATTTAACAAAATGTTTAATATATTTGAGTTCTTATTAGAATTTTATGAGAGCCACTCTTATTAATATTACTAATAGATACTGTTTGATAACAGTATTTGAGGTCATTGAATTAAAAAAAAACATTCCTATATTTCATCTTCTGAAATAGCAACTGTGTTCTAACCAATTACATGAGTAAAGAGAAATTTAGCCACTATTTAAGAAGACTCTTACACAGGAGCAATTTCCTTGAAACTAAAAATTAGGAGTAAAATCATTGTGTATGGCAAATAGGAGACAAAGTACCTGAATACATATTTTCTTTTGGGTTTTAGGTGGTAATTTGGTTTTAATGTGGAATTGGATAAAATTACTAGGTACCATGTATAATAAGGATGAAAACTCACTTGAAGTTCATTTCAGATATCTATATCTATAGTTATTTTAATCGGATTTTGTTTTCATTTGGCTAATGCTCCCTATCCCCAATGCTCAAAATGCAGCCCAGTAAAATTACACTCATAGTCTGTACATTTTCTCTATGAAAGGATATGGCTAGTTATAGAAAGATGGGCTACCCTCCTCTATTAAAACCATCTGCTACTGTTCATATTCTAATGTATACACCATAGCATCATTCACTCAATTAGTAGCCTCTTGTGGGCATAGTGCTTTCATAAACTGAAGAAAATACAAAACAGACAGAGACTAAATGTACACATCAGAATTACACATGAGTCTTAAAAATTATAACTGCTGGGCATTAATCCAGATCTATAGAATAAAGTAAGGTGAGTTTTGATACCATAAGTGATACCATGATCATATCTAACTACAATATTCCCAACTGAAATCCAGATAGCTAAGTGAAAATGAAGCATGAAGGTTAGAATCAGTTCTTCCACAGATAGAAACTGTTACCAATAGCAATTGCTATTTACCAGTACTGCTTTTCATGGCATTATTTTTCAAGACACACTAAGACGATCAGACTATTTCAATATTTTCAAAAAAAAAACATTGTAACATATATTGTATTTGCAGTACTATGCTCTAAGACCACAACTTTCCCAAAGCATAGATCAAACAGCAGAAGTTTATTCTCTTTACTATGATGTGCTTCAAAATTAGCCTGTGCTCAGTTTGTTTTTACATTGAAACCCAAAATATTTTACTTAGAATAATTTGACTGTTGACCCAACAAGGCAAAAGATATATCTATACTTGCCATTTCTTCTAATTAGGAAGAAAGGAGAGAAAAAAAACTTCTCTATATCTTGCAACATACACATCGTGGGTGTTCTGAAATTAAACTGTTTGGAAGGGAAATTCATTACCAAGTGTTTTTTAAGCATGCACAAGAATGCTCTCTGCAACTAATCCACATAGTGTCAGAAAGAGAAAAAACAGCTTAATACTCCTTCTAAGCTGTACTGTGACCTCCTGGCTTTGATTACATAACATTTTCTTATGTAAACATTAATGGCAGAATAAATATTCTTGGTGTCCAGGCATTATATATTCTAGTCATTTTATAGTCTATGTTTTAAGGTCTCATGCAAACCATGCAAGGTACACTGTAAATTTGAATACAGTTAGAAAGAAAGACTTTTAAATTCAGCAAGAAGAAAAATTTTCAAGCTCCATAACATGTTATTTCATATATTTATCAAATTTTGACAAGAACACTTCAAATGTCTTAACAATACTCAAGTATACAAAATAGTATTATTAACTATAGTTTCCCATGGTTCAGTGTAAACCATCTATAAACTTTATAATTCTGTACTGTATAAAATTATCATTTGGTGAAAATGATACAACTTTTTTCATAAACTTGCCTTTATTAATGTTAAAAGATGAGAATTTATCAGAACTAAATAAAATCTCCAGTGGAAAATAATACGAATAAATAAAAATAGAATGTTTTTATAAAAAGGAATTTTGTTCTCAAATACTTTGCAAATTAAAGAATGAGATAATGGACAAATATATAAATACACAAGGACATATACTATTATTTCCTTCGGTTCTGCTCAACCTGACAAGATCTCAGTGTGTGAATTAATGGCTATCATATAATTATAATGTTGGATTACTGGCTACAGACACTAAGTACCTCATGGATATGTGTTTGTATCATCATGATTTGAAATTTAATCAACATACTTTATCAGTTACAGTTCTATGTCTCAATGAAGTAATATATAACAAGTAGTGGATATGTACTACATAGAAAAACTTTTCGTTTGTTGGTACTAGTAGGACTTAAGCTCCAAGCCATGCACTTGCTAAGCTGGAATTCTACCACTGAACCATGCCTCGAGATGTGTTTTACATGGGTTATTTTTGAGATACAGTATTAATTCTTGCTGTAGTGAGTACCTGAACTATAATCAGCCTATTTTAATATTTTCTTTATTGCTGGGATTTGTTTCTACTGAAATGGACTCTCGCTGGGGCTTTACTGCCCAGGATTTTGATGCTCCCAGTTTCAACCTTCCATTAACTGTGGTGACAGCAAAGTGTCATGGCACTAACCCAGAAGTAGATAGGATTAGAAGCATGATCCACCAGCGTCCAGACCAAGACCCTCTTAAACTCTCTTTACATATATATTTAGTCGATATCTCTATCAAGCATATCCTGTTAGTGCTGTGACAATTTTATGATTAGAATTATTTTTCATTATTTTTATTTTCATTGATAAATAATTATTATACATTCATGGGGTATAATATATTACAAATGGTGAAATATTTTCTACCTCAAATATTTATTTTTTTCTGTTAAGAACATTTCAAATCACCAGGCGCTGTGGCACACACCTGTAATCCTAGCTACTCAGGAGGCTGAGATCTGAGGATCAAGGTTCAAAGCCAGCCTGGGCACAAAAGGACCTGAGACAGTTATCTCCAATTAACCTCTAGAAAATGTGAAGTGCAGTTTGGCTCAAGGGTAGGGTGGTAGCCTTGAGCTGAAGAGCTCAAGGAGAAAGCCCAGGCCCAGGGTTAGGGTGGTAGCCTTCAGCTGAAGAGCTCAGGGACAGCACCCACACCAAGTTCAGGCTCCATGCTCCACACACACACACACAAAAGAATATTTCAAATCATCTTTTTTGTTATTGTTTTTATAAATCATTTTAAAGGTAAAGAAATTTTGGCTAAGCAAGTATAAAATGACCTTCCTAAGTCAACATAATAAGGAACTGAGATTAGGGCCCTGCCAATCTGAATCTAGACTCAAAATAGTGACTTGCTGGACTATGTTACCAAGAGAAGTCAAGAAATCTAAAGCATCCTGAAACTTTGAAACTGGAAGGAACCTTAGTATTTGTACAGATAAGAAATAAAAATCCTAATTAGAAGAAATGGCAAGTATATATATATCTTTTGCCTTGTTGGGTCAACAGTGAAATTACTCTAAGTAAAATATTGTAGGTTTCAATGTAAAAACAAACTGAGCACAGGCTAATTTTGAAGCACATCATAGTAAAGAAAACTTGATCAGGCATAGTTGACGCACTACATATATATATATATATATATATATATATATATATATATATATGTATACACACACAGTCAGGAAGCTGATTTGTGAATACTGTAATTTGAAGCCAGACTGGGAAGTCCTTGAGATTCTTATCTCCAATTAACTACTTAGAAAAGACAGGATGGAGCTCAGAGACAGTGCCCAGGCCCAGAGTTCAAGTCCTAGGAATGGCACACAAACATAAAGAAAGACAGAAAGAGGAGAGAGACAGACACAGACAAAGACAGGAAGGAAGGCAGGAAGGAAGGAAGGAAGGAAGGAAGGAAGGAAGGAAGGAAGGAAGGAAGGAAGGAAGGAAGGAAGGAAGAAGGAAGGGAGGGAGGGAGGGAGGGAGGGAGGGAGGGAGGGAGGGAGGGAGGAAGGAAGGAAGGAAGGAAGGAAGGGAGAAAAGAAAGAAAACTTATATTTTATATCTGTGATCACACAGCATTCTGGAGAAACTAGGATTGCAAACGATGTTTGCTGACTTGGAGTCCATGCTTCTTTCCATAGCAAGCCATATGACCTCTCTAAATAATTCAAAATTGTTAAAAAATAAATATATGCTTACATTTTTCTGAGTTGAGTGTAATTTACTAGGGGCAAATGTAAATTGTAATACTAAGGTGATATATAAAATGAGATAGATGAAAGGAAGTGAGATAGATAGATAGATAGATAGATAGATAGAAAATCTGCATAATGTATATATTCTATCAGTAGAAATTTTTATTCCTAGTTTACAGATTTGGAAACAAAGGCTCCTGAAAATTGAGTAGTATCACACAGCTAGTAACAAAACTCAAAACAAAGTCTGCATGACTCTAAACTGCTGTATTTACTAAGTAATGCTTACAGATTGAAAATAATATATAACTTTTACTTCAAAAATTTTTTTAACATTAACTTTATGAGAAGCCATGTTTATTTTTTAATTTATATTAGAAAGAATGGATTTTTATAGTATTTGCTGTTCAAAATTATGTCATGCTACAGAAGTTTTAAATTCAAGAATTTCATACTATAAGACTTGTTTATAAAGTTCCACCTGAAAAACAGATATAAACAACAGCCTATATTTTAGTATATAATCCTAATGAAGTCTGTTTTTATAAAGGAAGCAAAAGTATCCTGCAAGATCTCCTAACCAAATTAGTTCTATATGGTCACCGGTATGTGAGGAATATCAAATTCATCCTTAAGCCAAGCACAACAGTGCCTGAAGCAGTTAATCCACAAAAGTAGATTGACTTCATTGCAAGAAAAGTTATGCATACATTCCCTTCTATGAACAGTAAAACATATAATGTAAGAAGTTTGCAACCATTATCATAACTACAATCAGAGATTCAATTGAATATGAGTCCAATTCCATACAATATACCCAAGCTCCAGCAAAATTTCTCTTCTGCTATGAAATTTGGAACTGGAGAGTTCATGTTTAGGCTTCTTTCAGGTTTCCTTTGAAATAGTGCAAAACAGATGCATCCTGGTTTTCTTTTTTGTTTCCTTTCAAAAATAAAACTGTTTTAAAATCAGTTACCTACACATCCTTTTTACTTCTGAAAAATACAAGGAATTAGAAAACATGGTATCATACTACTTTAGGAAAAAACGATTCCTTCCGTTTGAGATCTTAATAAACGAAAAGGCTTTGATATCCTCTCAGTCTCCTAGTAAGGTTAGTTTTATTACTGTTGCTACTCAGTGAGAAGGAAATCTTCTGAAAAGTTCATAAGTACTATGTGTCTGGCACAATGCTTGGATTATTTCAACTTCCTCTCATTCTCTAAATACTACTAATGGGTCTATTATTATGGATACCAATATCCTTATTTTAAGAGTAGAAGCTAAGTTTCAGAGAAATTAATTTGCTACAAACCAGTAGAGTCAAAACTACAACTCTCAGTTTTCTGAATATGTACGTATTTCACAACAGTAGACAAATGATCTTACCTTATTTAATTTATAATAAATGGAAAAGCACCCCATTAGCATGGAAGAAACAATTTAAACCACAAAAGAGCAATTTGCATTGCAATCTGACTTGGAGTTGCAATATACTATATTCTTAGGATTTCTCCAAACTAGGCATAGGCAAATAAGTTAAAAGGACTTAACATTTGAAATATTGAAAAAAAATCAATATGTATAGCAGAGATAAAGTAAAAGGACTTTAACCTGTAACCAAAAAGTGAGAAAATAGTTCCAATGGTAAAATGAGGATATAATACAAGTAACAGAAATAAATAGTAACATTAAATTGCATAGGACTTACCAAGATTCAATAAGTGTACTAAATGTGTTACATTAAATTATGTAATTCTAACGAAATTGCCAAAATCACCCAAGTTAAGGTCACAAAGCAAGATGGTTATAGATCTAGAAGCTAGAATCATGAGGTTAAGATTTCAGACTCAAAGGAACTTAGGCTCAATGGTTTCCCTCATTCGTCATAATCAGTAGAAACCTTGGGCTCTACTAGCAGAGATTTGCAATAGAGCAAAATCTTGATACATAAGGCCATATAATGTGAAGCTAATTGAAAGGACCTCCAGGATATTGAAACAAAAGCCATATAATGAATGATTGTTGTCCTTAATGTACTATGTTGTCTCTCATCTCCTTTGCTGTCCCTTGGTTATCTCATATTGGTATAGTATCTCACTTTGTTATCTGATATATTGAATTTATTTGTATTTGGATATTTGAAATTTGATAGGGAAGGGGGGAAAACCAAGACAGGTGGGGGGTGTGTGGGGGGGGAGGGAAATGGGTACCAAGACATGTGAAAGGGTATCAATGTATGTGAATTAATGCACCTTCTATCTGGCAAATATGATGTAACCCTTTTACTAATTACAATAAAAAAATTAAAACAAAAAAAAGATTTCATAGTTTGTGAAATTGATGAAAAATGGTATGTTTGAATATAAACTTTCATCCAGGTGTGGTGGCTCATACCTGTAATCCTAGATACTCAGGAGGCTGAGATCTGAGTATTGAGGCTCACAGCCAACCCTGGCACTAAAGAAAGTGAAACTCTTACCTCCAATTAATCATTAGAAAATGGGAAGTGGGGCTGTGGCTCCAGGTTTAGTGCAGTAGCCTTGAGCTGAAGGGCTAGGGGACAGTGCCCAGGCCCAGAGTTCAAGCCCCATGACCCCTTCACACACATATACACACGTGTGCACACATGCACACTCACACACACACACACACACACACACACAAAAGAATATAAACTTTCAAATGAAGAATAGGAAGACATATGTTCTTGACTGAAGATAAAGCAAATACACAGGGGGAGAAAAATAAAAAGTAGTTCCAACCCATAAGTGGCTGAGAATTTCTTTATATGCATCACTTATAAAAAATGGGATTCATTATACAATGTAAGTAGATTGAAATGTATTTTAAAAGAATTAACAGGATACCTGCTCAGAAATGTTCATCTCTGCACTATTCACAATAGCCAAGTGATGGAAACAATCCAGATGCCATACTGCAGGTGAATGGATACAAAAAAAATGTGATATATATATATATGTGTGTGTGTGTGTGTGTGTGTGTGTGTGTGTGTGTGTGTGTGTGTGTACACACACACACAATGGAATTCTACATAGCCAACAGACAAGATAAAATAATGGCATTCGCAGGGAAGTGGATGAATCTAGAGCGAATCATGTTAAGTGAGACTAGTCAAGACCAAAGGAACAAAAGGCACATGTAATCCTCAATATGTGGCTATCAGATCCAAACAGTACAAGAGCAAGGACTCAATATTTGCATACCCAGTGCTATGGACATGGTATTGGAAATGTAAACACAAATATAGAGACATAAAAATTTATGACTCTATAGACATAATGTTTTATTACATAGATTAATACGTATCTATGACATATAAATCCGCAGCCTAATTTTAATTATGTTCTAAAATCTAAGTGTCAGTGATTATATATAGAGATTCCCTTTTTGAGTACTTGTTTGTTAAACACGTCATTTGAAATATGATGAAAAAATCAATGTTAATAAATTATTTAATAAAAAAGAATAGCATTTATGTTATATTTTATGTGAAGCTATTAAGACTCATATTCTTTTAATCCATCATCTGATTACAAATTGTGAGAAAAAATGCTTATAAATCTTGAGAATGAATAATTATAAATTCTAATAAATTCTAATTTGTATATTACCTAATATTGGAAATACACAGAAAAAGGTATATCTAAACACAACATATATAACAGTAAAGGCACAGGCAGATAGCGCTATTGTAATCTTTGCAAAGTAATATTTTGAAAATCATAGCCAGAACTAACACCTAAATAATCAATACTATGAAATTTCATTCAGTTACAACTGTTTAATGTGAAATGGTAAAAGGCATGGTAGTATCTTAAAATATGTTTAAGAATTATGCCTGGAGTTTAAGTCATCATTTACAAACCATATATATTTTCTGATATGGGTTATATTCAGCAATCTGCAACCATTTTTGTATTTAAAGACAATGCCTTTCTTCTTTCAATACATTGATTGAAACAGCAATGGTCAGGAGTGTAGCTTAGTGCTAGAGTGCTTTCCTAGCATGCATGAAGACTGGGGTTTGATTTCTCGGTACCACATACATAGAAAAAGCCAGAAGTTGTGTTGTGGCTCAAGTGGTGGAGCTCTAGTCTTGATAAGGCACAAGGACAGTGCTCAGGTCCTTAGTTCAAGCCCATAGACTGGCAAAAAAAGAAGAAAAATGAAACAGTGGCCACTTTGTTAAAAAGTTTAAGTAATAGGTGTAAAATTGTTACTGAAAACTTCCTTCACTGCATTCTAAAGACAGTAGCCAAAAAAGGAAGAAGTCAGGGTGCCTTTGAAGATATTTAATTAAAATCCAATCCCACAGTCTTAAAAGCACACATAAATTAAGCTGTCATTCAGGAGATTTATGCACTCACATTTGCATATTACATACAATTCATCAATTACTCATGTTTGAAAGCAATGCCTTTCCCAGGGTGTTGAACTGCCAACAGTGCCAACAGGCATACTGCAACACACAAAACCATACCCAGTGGTGCCTGGGAGAAAGCCACTTCCATATGGTCCTTCCTGCACACATCCACAGAGCACCCACAAGCTTAGAAACTATGAAAGGTCCATTCAGCTAAATCTGCTTGACAGAGATAAACACTTTACTTAATCTCCATACATCTGCATACTGATGGAAATTCAACCTACCAATCCCAATCCTGATCAAACTTAAGATTGCAGTAAAGATACAAACTAATGGCTGACCCTTAGTAAACCCAAAGTGGTTAAACCAAAAAATTCTCTCTAAGCCTACACAAGGCAACTATTGGTATAGCATACCATAAGGATGACTGTATATGTATATACTTATATATACATATATAGGCATATACAAACATATATATATACATACATACACATATATACATATGTACATATATATACATATATATGTGGGCACTGGTTGTTCATATCTGTCATTCTTGCTACTCAAAAGGCTAAACCAGTACCAGTGGCATATGCCTATAATCCTGCTACTCAGGAGGCTAAGATTTGAGGATCATGGTTTAAAGCCAGTAGGGGAAGGAAAGTCTGTGAGTTTCTAATCTCCAATTAACTACCAAAAGAAATGCTGTAAGTGAAGCTGAGGCTCAAGGAGTTGTGTACTTTCCTTGAACAAAAACACTCTGAAGGTTCATGGTTCAACATTAACCCTAACAAAAAACGTTCATTAGATTCCATCTCAAAAAAACCAGCCAAAAGCAGAGCTGGAGATGGGTCTCACGTGGTACAGTGCCAACTGAGCAAGTGAATATATTGTATATACATATACAAAAAGAAGTCATTTCACAAAGAAAAAAAAACAATGTGCTTAAAAGATATTGCTTATGGGGGAAAGGCAATCACAAGGGAATGAACCCCCAGGAAAATGAGTGAAGCTCCAGGAAAGTGAGTGAACCTCCAGGAAATTCTAATAGTTACACAGCTTTCATTTGTTTGTTTGTTTATTTATTCTAATATCAGCTTTTGACTCAGAGTCTCTCATTTGGTTGGCTTTGTTTTCTTAGCTGGCACTCTACCACCACATAATCCATGCCTCCAGCATGTGTTTTTGCTAGTTAAGTAGCCATGTAGTCTCACACAGTTTTCTTGCCAGACTGGCCTGGATTACATGCATGTCACACCAGTGCATTAATTTTTTTGAACAATTTTACTCAAGGCTTGAGCTCTACCACTTAAGCCACAGCATCACTTTGGGCTTTTTCGGTTTATGTGGTTTCAAGGAATGGAACCCAGGGCTTCATTCATGCTAGGCAAGCATTCTACCTCTAGGCCACACTCAAACCAACATGAACTTATTTCTCAAATTCAAGTATATAGTTCCATAGAATTCCAAACTAATGACTAGAAAAATGGCTAGAAAAGAGGGTGTTAACTCTGTCGAGAACACCTCTTATTTCACCTAAAATCCTTTCCTCTGTCTTTCTAAATTTTTCCACCATTCCTACAACATGGAACATCAAGGAATTTGCAAAATTTATAGAAAATTTGAGAGCTATTTTTCTTTTCACATATATTTTTATATGTTGTTTACTTGTAGAGGGTTGCCATTTATACAACCTTATACATTAGTGTATGTTGGGCTGCTAATATGCAGCAAATGATTAATAAAATCTCAACTTACTTGTGACATTTTCAGTGCTCACTGTGGACAAGGCACTGTGTGTGATGTTAAGGGAAATTTCAAGAAGTGTAGTGCCTGATGAGCACTTACAATCTAACCCAAATGATAATCTGTACCTAGATCTGATCAAAACAAAGAGGTGGCCTATGTATGGAAATACTACAATGAAACTCACTTTTATGCTAATGAGAAAGAACAGTGAATCAGTGAATAACACATATTCATCCAGATGGATAGACAGATAGACAGACAGACAGACAGACAGACAGAGGATTTGTATTTTATTTTGATTTTGGTGCTACTGAGTTCTGCTTGCCAAATAGGCACTCCACCTCTTAAGCCATATACCCTTAGCATTTCTTTTCCTTTCATTTTGGAATATTTGTCTCAGGTGTATTCCACAGCAAACCTGAACCACGATCTATGTATTTACTCTTCTCTATGGATGCCATTGTGTTCAACTAATGACTGAGATTGATTCACATTTAGGTCTAGATGGCCCTGGAACCTGAATCCTCCAGGTCGCCACCTCCTGAATAGCTAAGATTACCAGCAGAAAGTGTGCTGTGCCCAGCATTCTTTTCTTTCTTAAATTTTACTGATAATAGTTGCATATATTTGTGATGTACACCATGATGTTTCCAAATTTGTATATGTCATTGAGTGGTTAAATTGAGCTAATTAACATATGCAATTCATGATACACTTATCATTTTTGAGTTAAGAGAAATTAAAATATACACTGCAATTAATTTTTGAAAAGTATAATAGAGGGCTGGGATTTTGGCCTAGTTTTAGGGTGCTTGCCTAGCATGCACAAACATCCAGGTTCCATTTCTTGGTACCACATACATAGAAAAACCTGGAAGTGGTGTTGTGGCTTAAGTGGTAGATCTCTAGCCTAGAGAAAGCCCAAGGACAGTATTATGGCCCTGAGATCAAGCCCCAAAAATGGCAAAAAAGTATATTCTTATTAACTCTAGTGACTATGCTGTACATTAAATCATTTTAATTTGTCCCTTCTATTTAGTTGAAAATTTTGGGGCACAGTTTGTTTATATAATAGTCATTTACAACCAAAGGTAATTTTAATTTTTGCAATATCTCTCCATCATGGAAGACTAATATATCAACCTACTATTTCTCTTCTAAGACATATTCTTCTGCACTTTCAGGAAAAAATAAAATTACACCTCCAAGAACTTTATTATTTATCTATCAGAAATATTAATCTCTAATATGAAATAAATCATTATTGAAAGATTAGAAAATAGCCCCTGTTGTGGAGCTTGAATTTGGGGCCTGGGTGCTGTCCCTGAACATTTTTGCTCAAGTCTAGTACTCTATATCCAAATGAATCCAAGTTCTGTTGATAAATAAAATTTCCAAATACTGTAATTTCAGAAGCTATATATTAATCTATTTTATGTTACCACACTAAACCCTAAGTAAAGATACTGAATTAATAGCTAGAACGAAAGAGAGGAATGTGGCACTGACTACAAATAAAATATTAAAGAAGCAAAATCCAAATTTTCAGTGTTCTAAGTCTACTTCAAATCATTTTTACAAGTCCCAGGGTTTTCACTTTGGACCTGGACATGGTTCCTGGGCTCCCTTTGCTCGTCTAACACTACTTTGAAATACTGCATGACTTCCAGTTTTTTCTCTGATTAATTGGACATAAAAGTCTGACGGACTTTTCTGCCCTGGCTGGCTTCAACCCTCGATACACAGATCTCAGCCTCCTAAGTACCTGTGATTACAAGTGTGAGCCACTGTTGCACAGCTAAAATGTATCTTAAAACTAGTATAAAAAATACGCTGGGCATGGTGGCTCATGCCTGTAATCATAGCTACTTAGGAGGCTGAGATGTAAGGATCACAATTCAAAGCCAGTAGCCAGTGCAATAAGGCAAGAAGCAAGCATAAAGGGGATCCAAGTAGGGAAAGAGGAAATAAAACTATCCCTCTTTGCAGATGACATGATTCTGTATTTAAAGAATCCTATAGACTCGACTCCCAAGCTCCTTGAGCTGATTCAAAACTTTGGAAGAGTAGCAGGCTATAAAATTAACTCTCAAAAATCAACTGCCTTCCTTTACGCCAACAGTGAGAGGAACGAGGCAATAATCAGGAAAGCAACTCCTTTCACAATAGTCTCAAAGAAAATAAAGTACCAAGGAATTAGCTTAACTAAGAATGTAAAGGACCTTTTTGATGAAAACTTTAAAACCCTAAAAAAGGAAATTAAAGCAGAACTAAGGAAATGGAAAAACCTCCCATGCTCCTGGATTGGAAGAATCAACATTGTGAAAATGACAATCTTGCCAAGAGCTATCTACAAATTCAATGCAATACCCATCAACATCCCAATGTCATTCCTTAAAGAAATAGAAGAGGCAATCCAAAATTTCATATGGAATAATAAAAGACCCCGTATAGAAAAACACTTCTTAGCAGAAAGAACAGCGCTGGAGGAATTTCAATTCCAAACTTTAGACTCTATTACAGAGCTATAATTCTCAAAACAGCTTGGTACTGGCACAGGAACAGGCCTGAAGACCAATGGAATAGAACTGAGGACCCAGATATTAAACCACAGACCTATGGCCACCTAATCTTTGACAAGGGAGCCAAAAAAATAGAATGGAAGAAAGACAGCCTCTTCAACAAGTTGTGCTGTCATAACTGGTTAAGCACCTGCAGAAAACTAAAGATGGATCCTTCTTTGTCACCTTGCACTAGAATTAACTCCAAATGGATCAAAGACCTGGAGGTAAAAGCTGACACACTGAAAACTTTACAGGAAGGAATAAGAGATACACTAGGCCTCCTTGGCACAGGTCGAAACTTTCTTAATAAGAACCAAGAATCACAACAAATCAGAGAAAGGCTGGATAAGTGGAACTGCATTAAACTGCAGAGCTTTTGTATGGCAAAGGACATAGCTAGTAAACTAATCAGGAAGCCTACAGAGTGGGAGAAGATCTTCACCAACCAAACAATGGACAAAGGCCTCATATCTAAAATATATCAACAACTCAAAAAATTGAATCACTCCAAAACTAACCTCCAAAGTAACAACCATCCCATTAAAAAATGGGCCAAAGACTTAAAGAGAGTCTTCTCTGAAGAAGAAACAAAAAAGGCCTATAGACACATGAAGAAATGCTCAACATCTCTGGTCATAAAAGAAATGCAAATCAAAACAACTCTAAGATTCCACCTCACTCCAGTTAGAATGGCCAGGATCAGGAAAACAAATGACAACAGATGCTGGTGGGGATGTGGCCAGGAGGGATCACTACTACACTGTTGGTGGGAGTGCAAACTCGTTCAACCACTATGGAAAGCAGTGTGGCAGTGCCTCAAAAGGCTAAACATAGAACTCCCCTATGACCCAGCAATTCCACTACTTGGCATTTCCCCAACCATCCAGAAACAAGGACATACTAAACCGACTAGCACAACAATGTTCATTGCAGCACTATTCACCATAGCAAAGATATGGAACCAACCTAGATGTCCCTCAGTTGATGAGTGGATCAACAAGTTGTGGTATTTGTACACAATGGAATTCTATGCTGCTGTCAGAAAGAATGACATCGCCCCATTTGTTAGGAAATGGAAAGACTTAGAAAAAATCATATTAAGTGAAGTAAGCCAGACTCAAAGGAACTTAGGCTCAATGGTTTCCCTCATTCGTCATAATCAGTAGAAACCTTGGGCTCTACCAGCAGAGATTTGCAATAGAGCAAAATCTTTATACATAAGGCCATATAAAATGAAGCTAATTGAAAGAACCTCCAGGATATTGAAACAAAAGCCATATAATGAATGATTGCTGTCCTTAATGTACTATGTTGTCTTTCATCTCCTTTGCTGTCCCTTGGTTATCTCATATTGGTATAGTATCTCACTTTGTTACCTGATATATTGAATTTATTTGTATTTGGATATATATAAGTTGATAGGGAAGGGGAGAAAACCAAGACGGGTGGGGAGTGTGGGGGGGGAGGGAAATGGGTACCAAGACATGTGAAAGGGTATCAATGTATGCGAATTAATGCACCTTCTATCTGGCAAATATCATGTAACCCTTTTACTAATTACAATAAAAAATGGTAAAAATAAAAATAAAATAAAATAAAAAAAAAGCCAGCCAGGCCACAAAAGTCCATGACACTCATCTCCAATTAACCCTCAGAAAAATGGAAGTGACACTGTGGATCAGCATGATAGAGCACTAGCCTTGAACTAAAGAGCTTAGGGTCAGCATCCAGGACCAGAGTTCAAGTCCCATGATTGACAAAATGAATAAGTAAAATATTTTATGAAATGATCTCCAAGAAAAGGAAACAAGAGACATTTTTTTAGTTGCCATTGTTGTTGCTGTTTTCATCTCCATGTTCTTGTTGTTATGTATTTGGAAGGTTAAAAGAGGGAACAGAAAACGTGGAACAGGATGAACAAATACATCAGTGATACTAGGCACTATGAGGAAAATTAGCTGCACATATTGTGGGTAGAGACTGGAGGGGAAAATCAGGAGAGAGCGATAGAAAGGGAAACATGGTTCAAAAAGAATTGTGTTGCTTACTCAGTACCAGACTTATGTAATTGTAAACCTTCTGTAAATCAACTCTACAATAACAATAAAAAAGTGAAATAAATAAAAATAAAAATATTGGGGCCAGGAGTTTGGCCTAGGGGTAGAGTGCTTGCCTAGCATGCTCAAAGACTAGGGTTTGATTCCTTCGTACCACATACATAGAGAAAAAGCTGGAAGTGGTGCTGAGGCTGAAGTGGTAGGGCTCTAGCCTTGAGAAAGTTCAAGGACAGTGCTCAGGCCCAGAGCTCAAGCCCAGGATTGGAAAAAAATCTATGCTACAGATGTGTGAACTGAATATCTGTTAGTTTGAAGAAGGTCTTGACCTATGTTTTGAGTCTTATTCATCCAAAATACATACACCTAGCTCCAGAAATTGGGGATTTGGACCGTGAAGAAAATTGATGCTTATTGAGTCTTTAGTTCATTATATGCTTTTGTTCAAATCCTCAGCTATCAGCAAATGATGGCTCTGCAAAAATTCTTTTATCCTTGAACTTAATTTTTCAATTTAAAATAGCATCCTTGTATGCTGTGTTAATTTGGTCTTTCACCTGTTATCTTCAAATATTGTACACAGGAGTTTTAACTTAATACATATGTGTATAATGCATCTTGATTAGAGTTACTTTCTCCATCATTCTCCCATAGATATAGATATAGATATAGATAGAAAGATAGATAGATGAGAGACAAAGAGAGAGACAGAGACTGCTCCACCCTTATGTTTTTTATTCTGTTTTCATATTTGTAAAATGACTACTGTTACTGTAGTTATTCATCATTTATTTTATCATCATAGTATATATCTAACTTTAAAGCCTAAAGGTAATCTATATAATAAGTATATTCCATTTAAATTTTCTTCAACAATTTTATAGTGCATGACATTATTAGTTGTGGATAAAAATATATCACTTCATAAGAAGATAAATGTCCTGTCCTTCATGAAACTATCAGATGTTTCTTAAGCAAGAAAATCATTGAAAATGACTAGTTATGTCAATCAAAGTATAGCTATTCAAAAAGCTTATACACATAGATTGCTAATCCATACAGTGCTAAAAGAAGGAAAACCGGTTAAGCATTATTTTCAATTACAATATTAAATAGGTCATAATTCTTGCCCCAGACATCCATTTTATCACTTTTTCACAAAACTCTCACTATGAACACCCATCAATTTGGCTGTCTACACTCCTGCTTGAACCAGAATAAGATTAACAATATTACTACAGAATATTAATGAAATGGCTAACAAGCTGAGAGCCTCTGAAAGGCAAGAAAAAGACTTGACTAGGTAGGAGAGAGGTTGTGTTGAAGGATAAGACTGTAACTATTAATCTCAATTGAAACATGACAGGGAAACTATTTGCTGAATTACTAACACTGGTATTTGTTAGTGCTCATCTTAGATCTAGAAGAATGTGTAAGCTTTACCATATGTGTATGAATGCACACACACATTTCTACATAAACAAAATCAAATACAATTCCTAGCATATAGTAAATCCTTCATCATTGTTGATTAACTAAGTTCACTACATTACCCACTTTAATTTTCTACAAGTGACTATTAATTAGTCTTACATCCTCTATTACCAGCTATCTGTATCTTCAAGCAATTACTAGTATGTATTGTGTTCTCTCTCCGTGTGTGTGTGTGTGTGTGTGTGTGTGTGTGTGTGTGTGTGTGATTCTCTTTCTCTCCCTCTCTGTGTCTCTGAAAGTACAGTGGACAGGCGGGTAGGCTGGTAGATACTAGGGCATGAAATGGAGTGTGCATATTCATGCTTAATTTTTATGTTCATGTTGGTACTTTACCAGTTCAGCCTCAATTTTATGTCAAGCTGTTTGCTGGTAAACTGAAGAAAAGAGCCTGAGGACTTATGTAACCAAGTTTATCCTAAACCTTAATCAGCATAATCTTCATATTTCAGCTTCCTATGTAACAAGAATTATAATCATGAGTCATGAGTACTCTGTTCAAATCGTTTATTCCTAAGCAGAACTGGACATTTTAATCACTTCTGCCTACTATTAACAGGAAATAATAGGTCAGGAAAAAAGTAAAGAACTATGAAGAATATTTTAAATCTAATAATTATGAATTTGAAGCCAGTTCTGCAAACATAAATTAAGAAACATAGCAGCATTAGGGAGTTGAAGAAAACTCAGCAACTATATCTTGTTTGTCAATGTACAAGTCGTATTCTACTTTTACTAGCCAACAATTCATCCTAGAAATCAATTCTCTACTCAGGACTTCAAACTTTGTTTTATAAAGATTGAGCAGTTTTGGTAAAATAAACATAGTACTGAAGCCTTTCAGGTATCATGTAAAATAAAACACTAGCAAAATAAAATCCATTTCCCAACATGCTATGCTTATTGTTAAGGATTATGACATAAGAAATAATTAGTAGCTGCAGGAAAAAAAACAATGTGTCATATTTTTATTCATAATTTTGAGACTGGTTCTCACTATGTGGCCCAGATTAGCCTCATTCATGATCCTCCTGCCTCTGCTTTCTGATGTCATGAATTATAGAAATGTGTTAGAATGCCACCAAAATCATATGTGTATTGAAATGTACACAAAGATATCACTACAAGGTCTTCAAGCCTTCCATACTGAGAATTCATGGAAAGAGACCTTTGGCTATATAATGAGGTCAAATTCAGCCTGGTAAACACAATAGTGGTTGGGGAAACCTTAGAGATAGACACTGATACCAAGTTAAAGAGAGACTGAGAAACTCTTATTTAATTCCCATGTAAGCCTTTCTATTTGCCACAGCTTCAATCTGCTCATCATTCTATGACCTAAGTGTTACCTCAGATATCTATTTGTCTAATTGTCTGTCTGTTTAGGCATTTATACTTTTTACTTTTAGTATAATTACCCAATACTTAAAAATGTGAACTCCTGAGGCAGACAGAGACTAAGTCTATGTACACACACTTGCCTTCAGAGCAAGTGTAATTCTTGGTTGTATGCAGCAAAAATGCAAGTAAACGTCTAGAACTAATTGCAAAGCAACTACTATGTTGTTCAAAGCATAATCATTAACAGAGGTTCTCAGTAAATGGGGTACTTTAGCTGGTTTCTTTCTCAAATCTTTATCAGCATCTCTTCCAAAAGAGGAAATTCTGTTTAAGACTGTGTAAAGCTGGGTATAGTAGCTAACTATTTTGATATTAATATATTAAAATTTTGCAACAAAATTAGAAATATAGACAAAGAAATCGATTGGAATTGTCATATAATATCAAACAAATCGACTAAAACAATTTCATGCTTTTGTAAATACAAGCTTATAGATAAAATAGCCTCTTTTTCAGAAAACCAGAGATCGTAGAATAGATTAATATCATCAAAATGAACATAATGTACCTTTGGGACCTAGTACAGTTTTAGAGAATTGTGCACTGATGCTGACATGCCTCTTTCATTGTTTTATTGGGCTATGTTCCCTTCAGATCTAAGTATAGGTGCATAGATATTAACAGTAGTTTCCCAGTTAATCCTGGTTATTCAGTATTATTACCAAATATTTCCTATCAGAAAGGCATCCAACACAATTTTAAAACATATAAATCTGTCAAAAATTTATAAAGCCATTGATCAATAGAAAATAGTACTATCCTATTGACTCCATGATCTGCAGCTCTTCATAATAAATACAGAGTCTTACATTATTTGTAGAAAGAGAAGCAGAATATATTAATGGAATGAATAACATTGTTATTAACCCACCACCACTGCAGTTTTTTTCTCATCTTGATGGAGCAAGCTTACTGGTGCCAACTCATTTTTAAATTTTATTTTTTTCTATTTTCTACTATTCATTTCTTATTCATCATCTGAATCAACTTCATTCTAGACATTCTGCCTTACTAGCAATGTAACGAAAAATATATAACCACTAAAACATCACTCCTAAGAAAAAACTGTGCTAAGGATAATATTTACTTTGTATGAAAAAAATATATCAAGAAGAAATACAAAGGAACTTTTTAGTTCAGAGTAAGCCAGAAAGTCCTCCCCCCCCGATATGATATTTATAGTTACTCTGTTATTTTTCTGTTCTTTTATTCAGTCTTACAACACTTGTTTTATATAAACATCAAGATTTTCAAATAAATGGAAAGCCTACATGTGTAGATAGAACTATGCTTTATTGACATTTCTATATTGATACCTCTTGTAATTTGTACATAAAGTTTTAGACAAGGTTCTGCTACTATGTTCCAAAATAATTACCTTTTTTTCCCTAAGAAGTTCTTAGCCTACATTATTTTTCCCTAGGTAATACAGAAAACTTATCCAATAAGTATGAACCAAACCTTTGAAAGGGTAAATGTCAAAAAGCAAATTAGACCTCTGATGACATGAACTCTAAGGAAAATCAAATACAATACTTCTTCTATGAATTTGTAATTGCAAACCAGAAAGCAGAGAATAAGATAAACATTTTTCTGTTTGTTTTTCACTTTCACAGAAACTCCATCCTTACATGCTTTCAGATGGTCACATTTTGCTGACATTTACAAACATTTCATGTTGATCTTACATGGGTCACATCAATCATCTATACAGTTTCAATGACACATTGTTAAATAAACTGTCATGAAAGATTTATAGAGAATTTGATAAAAGTAAAGAAGATGTAGTTTAGCTTTTAAAGATGCATTACCCCTTTGCGGAGATGTAATATCACTTCTAAAACACTATTATGGTTGCCTGGCCATAACTAAAGAAAGAGAAAATAATTTCTCTTTTGTCTTTGCTTTTTTTTTTACATAACATGCTTCTTCCAAATATTGGGGTGAGGAGGGAAGATAATTGTAGTCTATTGTTCCCATTTTATGAGTATTATTCATAAACATAACTGCACTCCTCAAATGTTATTTACTAGAGACCAACTAAAAATTATGATTCTTTAATCTAGGCAAACAAATGGGAAAATTGGAAAGATTTGAGTCATTCATTCTGAATTAGGTGACGTGTGATGGTAAAGATGACTGAAAATTATCCTCACAGACTACATTTAAGAGATTGTCGATTCCAGTAGTCAAAGACAGTATTGGAATTTATTGGGTTTAATTAACAAATATGTTTCTTTTGTTCAAGTATAAGCTACCAGATGTCTTAAGCACGTGGCAAAATTTGATGCTTGTCTTCTAAAGAAGTCAAAAATAGGAGTGACTTTGAACACAATTTTGAAATGTGTCATTCTGTCTCCTCCATTTCTGCACAACAAGCATTAATGAGGTCGTGGTACATTTGGTTAGCAATTACATATGCCATTTGGGTGAGGGATAGGCAACAAGGACTTTGTTAATATCATGAAACTCATATTGTTTAACATCTTCCACGTGAATTAGTATAAAAATACCAATTTTGAGCATAATTTTCCTTCTAGCTCCCTTGTAAGTTTCCTTACTTAATATATGACCTGCTGACAAATCCAGACAATGTCCCTTGCAATAGTTTCTCGGGGACAATTTTAAGTCTTTTATATGGCTGAGCTTTGTTGCTGAGGAATCTAATCAAGTAATGAATAATTTATAATCTCAATAGTTGAGACCATTAAATGTAAAATAGTAAAATATGTATACTTTATATCTTTGAACCCAACAAGTATCAGAAGTATTAGTACCTTACTTATAATAAAAACATATTCTTTTCAAAATATGTTAATTTTACTCTAATATTGAAATTTGGCCAATAATGAAATCAAATCTATTTTTTCTTGCCAATCCTGGGGCTTGATTTCAGGGCCTGGGCACTATTTGCTCAAGGCTAGCTAGCACTCTGCCACTTAAGCCACAGCACTACTTTTGTTTTTTTCTGAGTATGTGGTACTGAAGAAACAGGGCTTTGTGCATGCTAGGCAAGCACTCTACTACTAGGCTGTGCTCCCGGCCCCTCAAACCTATTTTTTTAATTTTGCCAGTCCTGGGGGCTGAACTCAGGGCCTGAGCATTGTCCTTGGGCTTTCTCAAGGCTAGAGCTCTACCACTTGAGCCAAAGCACCATTTCTGGCTTTTTTCTATGTACATGATAGCAAGGAATCAAACCTGGGTCTTCATGCATGCTAGACAAGCACTCTACCACTAGGCCAAACTCCCTGCACCTCAAATCTATTTTTAAAGGAGCCCTCCTAAATACAATTCATTTCTGTAGCTGGTGAGTATGCTCAAGGAGTTTTATAAAAGCACAGATAAAAACTCATTTTAACTACATCATTCACAATTTGTTTATATGTAATATTTTAAAATTTAGTAGTCATATGCAGAAATGTGTAAATACTTTAGAAGTCCAATGTACTCCCCACTGCACAACAGAGCCGAAAGAACATTTTTTTGCCAGTCCTGGGGCTAGAATGAAGGGCCTAAGCACTATCCTTGGGCTTTTTCCTCAAGGCAAGTGCTCGACCACTTGAGCCACACAGCACCACTTCCAGCTTTTTCTATGTATGTGGTATCAAGGAATCGAACCCAGGTGTTCATGCATGCTAGGCAAGCACTCTACCATTGGGCCAAATTTGTGGTCCCAAAAAGAACATTTTAATAGTAAATTTGGTAGTGGTCTTCACATATATTCAAATAATGTACTTTGATCAAATTCCCTGCCAACTAACCCTATCAACTAACCCTAACTATTGAATAATGTTAATGAGTTGTATTATGCGATTTTCAAGCACATCTATAACATACATCAGTCATGTGAAATTAACATAAAGAAATCTTTTTCTATCTCATGGGTACATTTCCTTGCCGATAATATTTACTAATTACTGTGGCACCTTTAAATTTTAAGTATCTTCAAACAACTAAAAAGATTTCTCTCATTTTTCACCTAAGTGATAGCAGGTTGAAGTATTCAGCTGTTGATTCTGTTTAACTTGAAAGTATTTGTAATATGGCAAGAGCTTTTTCACTACAAAATCATGAAGGATACACTAATCATGACATTTGGCAAACTGGAAACTTAGGGACCTCTAATTTCCTCAGTAAAGCTAAAAATTAACTCAGAAAATAGATGGTGACAAAGAAGCAGTGAAAGCATTTAATTATCTTTACTATTTACATGTTAAGCTTATCTAAACTAAAGGTCAGTGAAATGCCTTTTCATGGCACATTATTTGTGACATAGACTTGGAAGTTAGTATAAGGCCATTGAATCCTCAGGAATCCAAGCAAGCAAACACATAGGGCCAACGGTATAATTCCAGGCACATAATTATTGCTAAGTTGGTTTTAAAATAACAAATAGGATTCTGTCAAAAATCAAAGCATTTTCCAGAACCACTTAAAGTTCTTGCAGAAGACTAATGGGAGGGGAGTAGGGGAAGGAAAGTGGGAGAAAAACATGTGAAGGGGTAACAATGTTCAAAAAGTAATGTACCCACAACCTGATGAGTGTAAATGTAACCCCTTTATATACATCACCTCAGCAATAAAATAAAAAAGGCTTGTAAGCTATTATGTTAAAAAATTATCCTTCTTATTGTTTTTGTTTCAAAATAATTTAAGCTCTTACCCCATAAGTGAAGTATCATAATATACTCTACCTCACATGCTCAGCTATTTATTGTCAATAAAATTTATCTAAATTTTTCTATTAATATTGTGTCTGGCCCTTTCTATTATAAATGCTCCAAACCATTATTACTATGTCCTACTTTCATGAACTAAGTATTCATGAGAATCCAAATGTTCTATTGTTTCATGGCCACATCTTTACTTTTACATGTCCTGAAGTGACCAACCATTAGCTTCCCCTAATGGATAAAGCAGTATTATTTAGCTTCCATCAAATACAGACTTCATTCATGACAAGTGTCCTCTGTTTCTATATTTCTTCAGTCCATTATCTCCTTCATTAATCACATTCTATCAAGCCTGACATTGGCTGAGCAGTTTTTTTATTTCCAGAATGTATGTTTCCTTTCCACAGGACTAAAAAGGTCTTAATCTAGTCCTATTTAAAAAGCCACAATTCCTATCTGGACTGTCAAATTGAAGAATAACTCTTGACTTGCAGCTTTTACCAATATTTACCTTCTAAATGGAAACATTATTACATAAAAGGAAATGCAATGACTTCCCCTTACAATTTAAGAGATATAAAGGTTCACTTCTAAATTTGAACTCTGAAGTGGTTAAAAGAGAAAGGAATATGAAAATGGCATATGAGAAAAGAATGGCCTACATTTTCCTTATCAATCAAATTTTTCAGAATAATCTAGAATTAATAAAAAATATAGTCAGCCAAGTGAAGTGAAGCATTGTATTTAAACTTAACCATTGTAATGCTTAATAATTCATGGATATATAGTAATATTTCAATAAGCAATCCTCTTTGAAAATGGGCCACCCCATATACAAATATCAATGACTAAAACTCAACCTTCTGTCACTAGATGTGACCTTAAAATACTAGCTGCAGGACCTTTGCGCTTGTACTTCCCTCTTCCTGAAGCTGTCAATATTTGGATAGTTTGCCTATCATCTTAGTTCAAATTAAAATACTACCTTTATAGAAAAGCTTTCACTAATAACCCTCATTGAAAGAGTACACCAGAGACAATATTATTTGTTGTATGTGCCTCTCTTTCATATACCTACATCATATGACATAATTTATTACCCTACTTCATCCCCTCCCATAACTGGGGGATAGAAACTGGAGCCTTGCGAGAGCTAGACTTGAGCCACTTTCTCATTCCCTTTATGTATATTTTGTTTCTGAAACAGAGATCTGCAGCTTGTCTTGGACTCATGATCCTCCTGCTTTCATATACCTAGTAGGTACAGTTACAAGCTTTCTATGATCATACTCCATCTTATTGGTTTACTTTAGCAACTGTCATTCACAAATATAATGTGTTATTTTGATTAGTTCATTACTAAATTTGTGCTTGGTAGTACAAAACTTAACTGATGAGATAACCAAAAATATTTTTCAAATGACTAAATAAATATAAATTTTAAGTTAATTGTTTTGGGGCATATAGATTACATTTAAAATTTCCAAAAAATATAATTAAAAATTAATGCAGCCAGCATGGTGGCTTACAGGAAGGAGTCTGGGATCTGAGGATTGTGCTTCAAAGCCAGCCTAGGCAATAAAGAATATGAGACTCAACTCCAGTTTAACCACTAGAAAACAGGAAGTAACACTGGGGCTCAGTGGTAGAGCAGTAGACTTAAGCTGAAGAACTCAAGGACAACACCCAGGCCAAGTTCAAGCCCATAACCCCCCCCCCAAAAAAAACGGTTCAGGATATCCTTATCCTCAAGTGCCTAGCTTCTCTCAATGATCACCACATACAACTAATCTAATAAAATGTAATATTTCACTGGGTGTTGGTGGCTCAAGCCTGTAATACTAGCTACTCATGAAGCTGAGATTTGAAGATCATAGTTCAAAAACAGCCCAGGCAGAAAAGTCGATGAGACTTTTATCACCAATAAACCACTCAAAAAAGGCAAGAAGTGATGGGGCCGGGAGTTTGGCCTAATGGTTAAAGTGCTTGCCTAGCATGCATGAAAACCTGGGTTCGATTCCTCGGTACCACATACATAGAAAAAAGCCGGAAGTGGTGCTGAGGCACAAGTAGTAGAGCTCTAGCCTTGAGAAAGTCCAAGGACAGTGCTCAGGCCCTGAGCTCAAGCCCAGGACTGGCAAAAAAAAAGGCAAGAAGTGGTGGTGCATCTTAACTGGAAGAGTGATAGCTGTAAGCACAAGAAGGTTAAGAGACAGTACACAAGCCCTGAATTCAAGCCCTAGGACCAGCAAAAAAAAAAAGCAGAAGAAAAAAAAGTAAGGAAGGAAGGAAGGAAAAGAGAGAAAAAGAGAAAGAAAGAAAAGAAAGAAAGAAAGACAGAGAAAGAAAGGCAGTATTTGGGGCCTGGTATGGAAGGCACACTGGTAATTTTATCTAATCATGACAGATAAGGTAGGTTGCTGTGTGAAGCCATCTTTGGGGGAAACGTTAGCAATATACCATTACAGGTATGACATTGCTTGCTTGTTATATCAGCTACATGAAAACTATAAGTAGGAAGATCAGCATCCAAGCCCATTCTCATGCAAAATAGCAAGACCTAGTCTGAATAATAAAGCAAAAATAGTCTGGAGGCATGGCTAAGGGGGTAGAAAGCCTGATTAGTAAGCACAACCCCCTAAATTCAACCCCGACTATGGGAAAATGATAAATATTTCAGGCTTTTTCCTCTTGAAAACAAAAGGACATATAATTATTTGGTTGCATTGCTGTTCAAAACATCAAAATTGCATGCATCTACACTGACTAAAGAAAAAGGAATAGTAAAGAATCTGCTACTAAGTTTCAAACTTCAATAGCCATCTACTTGACATTGAATAAAGGCAGAATGAAAAGTCAGAAAAAAATAGTTCAACTCAACAAAATCGACACTGGATTAAAATGTATGTAATTGGGATATAATCTGCATTCAATGAGTATAATCTAAAGCTACAGATAACATTCAGCAATAGATTACAAATTCTTCTCAAGTCCATTTGAAAAGTTTATCAAATTAGATCCCATAATCTATTATTTTAGAAATAGAAATTTAAGCAGGTGTGGTGGGTCACACCTGTAATCCTAGCTAATCAGGAGGCTGAGATCTGAGGATCAAGGTTCAAAGCCAGCCCAGTCACAAAAGGACCTGAGACTCTTATCTCCAATTAACTTCTAGAAAATGGGGAAGTGGGGCTTGGCTCAAGGGTAGGGCGGTGGCCCTGAGCTGAAGAGCTCAGGGACAGTGACCAGGCCCAGGAGTAGGGTGGTAGCCTTGAGCTGAAGTGCTCTGGGATGGGGCCCAGGCTGAGTTCAAGCCCCAAGACTCACAAAAAAAGAAAGAAAAGAAATTTAAGAGATATACAAAGTGACTTATATAACATCTGTTCTCAAACCACGATGGAACTTGTTTAGAAATCACTAACATATACTGGGAAGCTGTAGCTCATTCCTATAGTCCTAGTTGCTCAGGAAGCTGAGATCTGAGGATCATGATTTGAAGTCAAACTGGGCAGGAACGTCCATGAGACACTTACATCCAATTAATCCCAGCAAAAAAAAAAAAAACCTGGAAATAGTGCTGCTGCTCTAGTGGTAAGAATGCTAACCTTGATCTGAAGGACCTTAGGACAGTGCCCAGGCGCAGAATTCAAGCCCCAAGATTGGCAAAATAATGAAAAAGAAAAAAGTAAAAGCAATGACCTAAAGGGAGATCGAAAATCAAAAGTACTTAGAAATTAGATAACTCATTTGTAAATGGTTATTTGTTAATAAAAAGCCATAGAGCCAAGAGCTGGTGGGTCATGCCTGTAATCCTGGCTACTTAAGAGGCTCTGATCTGAGGATCACACTTCAAAGTCAGCCCTGGGATGGAAGACTGTGAGACTCTTATATCAATTTAACCACCAGAAAACCAAAAGTGGTGCTGTGCAAGTGGTAGAGGACTAGCCTAGAAGTGAAGAGCTCAAGGACATAGTCCAGGACCAGATTTCAGCCCCACAACTGACAAAAAGAAAGAAAGAAAGAAAGAAAGAAAGAAAGAAAGAAAGAAAGAAAGAAAGAAAGAAAGAAAGAAAGAAAGAAAGAAAGAGAAAGAAAGAAAGAAAGAAAGAAAGGAAGGAAGGAAGGAAGGAAGGAAGGAAGGAAGGAAGGAAAGAAAGAAAGAAAAGAAAGAAAGAAAAGGAGTCAGTACAGAAAATGAAAAGTTGACTCTTCGAAAACAGAAATGAAAGAAAGCAGCATCTATCCAAGAGATTAAGAAAAGCAAACGAAAGATACAAATTAAGTACCACTACCAATGAGAGAGGAGACATCACTACTGATCTCATGAGCAAAATAATAATGAAATACTAAGAGTGATAAAAGAACATGTACATACCTCTAAGTCAATAAATTAAAAACCTTGACAAAATAGATCAATATTCCATAATTCACAGAGGAAGAAATAAATGATAATAAAAGCCTCTTTGTATAAAAGAAATGAATATTAACTTTCCAAAAGGGAAAACAGCAGACCTGGTGTATTCTAGCAAGGAAGAACTAAGATTATCATTTCAGGCTGAGGGGAAAAGCATAGGAAATACTTCCTGATTCATTCCATGAATTCAGTAATACCTTTCTGACTAAATCAGATGAAGGGTTTTTTTTTTAATCACATGAATTCTGCTAACAAAATAGTAAACTGAACTTAGTGGGGATCATTGGTCTGCACTACAACCAGCTTATATCTGTGATGATGGAGTCTTCCAGAAAGTTCTGGAAGATCCCCAGGCTGTCTTAGTACTACAATCCTTCAAAGCCAGCCTCGAATGTATGCCCACACCACTGAACTCATTTATGGGCTGAGAAGGGCTCCCACAAATTTTGTGGCTGGCTTCAAACCATGTACCTGTTCATTCCAGTATCATAAGAACATAGGATTACAGGAATGAGTGAACATTGTCCAATAAAGCACAGCTATTTTGGATGTGGGTCCTGGGCCTTGAACTCACGATCTGGGCATTGTTCCTAACCCCCTTTTGCTCAAGGATAGCACTCTCCCACTTGAGACACAGCTGTACTCTCAGCTTTTTTGGTAGTTTATCAGAGAAATGTCCTTTCTCGTCTGGCTTTGAACTTCAAACCTTATTTCTCAGCCTCTTGAGTAGTTAAGATTACAGGTGTAAGCAAGCCACCGTCACTTGGCTAGTCACAATTTTTGATAAATATCCAACACCCAGTTGGCCAAACAACTACTAAATATTATGAATATAAAAATAAAATTGCAGATGAAAGGAATTTCAGAGATAAGGTCCTTTTTATGTTAGTAAATCCAAAGGCTATATAGCCAAGACAGCTTTGATTTATAATAAATTTCATTCTATAAATGAGATGGAGCATTTGGGGACCACAATACATAGTGTAACTTATAAGTTAGGGCTCCACATTGACATGTGTACTAATGTCCATATCTACCTTCATCAGTGGCAAGAGCTGAGTGTCCTTCCATGACACTACTCATCAATAGCCTTAAAATTTAAAACAGTACTGAAGGCTTTTTGCATTATTCTCATTATACTGTTATCATTTTGTCTCTTACTGCTGTTAAGAGGCCTTAGTGATGTAAAAGTGTAGAAGAGCTGATCACTGGTGTGGTATTCAGGCTCACACGTTTTAAATAATTGTATTTTTGTCACTATATGGCCTATACAAATCATCACATTCACACTCTCTGTGTGATGTTTCACGCTCTCACTTTGATAAAAGTAGTCAAAAGCTCATATATTCACTATAATTGTTAGCGAGGTATTATGACAAATTTTGTGGTAATTAAATGCATTTGAACACAAACTTCTAAATGAGATAGCATTTGTTTCATTGCACACCTTTGTACCTCTTTCTTCAATTTGTTTTAAAAATTATTCTGAACATTATACAACCCATTAGTCCACCCTTAAACAATTCCACAGAACCAACTTAGCAAAATAATAAAAAGCCCAATTTTTCCCAAGCATAATGTATTTTCATAAGGCTGGCTATATACTTTAAACCATCATCAGTGGAAGGCAATTTTGCTTTCTGCAGCTTCTGACCTCTTTTTTGGAGAAATTCTGTTGAACATAAGAAGTAAAGGAAATGAGATACTGTAACAATATGAGATAACCAAGGGACAGCAAAAGAGATGAGAGATAACATAGTACATTAAGGACAACAATCACTCATTATATGGCTTTTGTTTCTATATCCTAGAGGTCCTTTCATTTAGTGTCATACTGTATGGCCTTATGTATCTAGGTTTTGCTCTATTGTAAATCTCTGCTAGGAGAGCCCAAGGTTTCTACTGATGTTGACAAATGAGGGAAACCATTGAGCCTATGTTTCTTTGAGCCTGGCTTACTTCACTTAATATGATTTTTTCTAAGTCTTTCCATTTCCTAACAAATGGGGCGATGTCATTCTTTCTGACAGCATCATAGAATTCCATTGTGTTCAAATACCACATCTTGTTGATCCACTCATTAACTGAGGGACATCTGGGTTGGTTCCATATCTTTGCTATGGTAAATAGTGCTGGATATATTTGTATCTGATTTTTTTTAAATTGGATAGGGAAAGGGGGAAAAAAAGATGAGGGGTGGGGATAGGGGGAGGGAAATGGGGACCAAGAAATGAGAAAGGGTATCACTGTATGTGAATTAATGCACCTTCTATCTGGCAAATATAATGTAACCCTTCTATTAATTACAATAAAAATGTATGAAAAAAATTCCAGTGCAACTTAGATTTTTCACAGCACTGCATCAAATAATGATATGATAATGTGTAATTTGTATAATATATAATATAATGTTCATAATTGGCTAATCAATATATGCAAAATTCATTTATAAAGCAAATTTTTTAGGAAAAATCTTACAATTTGTCAGTAGCACTTTATGACTACGTGAATTGAGAATTGTATCATTGTATACAATGTGTTTCTATTTTATAGCGATAAAGTAAAATAAGTTCTATAAGAAATTAAATTATATTTTATTTTTGGTAACAATAAAATTTGCATCACAGAGAAACAGAAAAAAAGTAGAGGAAATGTACTCATGAAATCAACAGAAAAATTTGTCAGCAAGCCATAGTGTTTTGTCACTCCCAAAACATTTGCTATGGGAGTTACAACTTTAAACTTTCAGATACAAAGAAGGCAAGTCATGTTCTTACCACTTTTTGAAGATTCCAGCCTAGTATAAAATGAGGGTGTGCATGCCTCTTAACTATTTATTAGAAAAGAAGGATAGCATGTTAGAGGTTTTCCTTTGGGGGCAAGGGTATCACTGTGACAAATAGTGAAAGAAATAATTTAGCAGAAGAATGCTTTTTGGGATTATTTCAGATGTTTCCATCAAGGATAGACAGGCTCCATAACTTTTAGGCCCAAGATGAGGCTGACTATCATGATGGCATGTGATATCTAAAAGTGGCTCACTTCATGTACTCCCATCATGGTTAGGAGAGAGAGACAGGGAAAAGGGGGAAAAACGGAGGGGAGAGGCAAATCCTGAAGCTAGTCTTCATCTCTTTGTTTTTATTGTAGGTCATGGGGCTTGAAGTCTGGGTCTGGGCGCTGTCTCTGAGCACTTCAGCTCAAGTATAGCGATCTACCCCTTGAGTCACCGCGCCCCTTCTGGTTTTCTGGAGGTTAATTGGAGATAAGTGCCTCACAGACTTCCCCACTGTGATCCTCAGATCTTGGCCTTCTGAGTAGTTAGGATTACAGGTGTGAGCCACCAGCACCTGGCTCTGCCTCTTAATAATGACAACCTATTATGATTAATCCACTAATTAAGTTAGAGCCTCAAGGATCCATTCACTTCCCAAAACACATCAGCTGGCCACTCAACTTTTGGCCCATCAACCAATACATTCAAAACATAATATATTTAATTGCATGGGTAAACTGTGTACTTTGTGTAGGAATGAGGATAATGTATCCAAAATAGTGAGGAAGAATGTTTTTGTGGTCCTTAAGTAGCCTTCTTTGATTCATTATTAAAGCTTGAATCGTTTAATAATAAGCAAATGTGATTAGTACAGCAACGTGTTTTCAGTTGGCTTTAAAAAAATGCTCTTCTAGCTGTGGGCGGTGACTCATGCCTATAATCCTAGCTACTATCCTATTCAGGAGGTGGAGATCTGAGGATCAGGGTTCAAAGCCAGCCCAGGTACAAGAGTACCTGGGACTCTTATCTCCAATTAATCTCTATAAAATGGGAAGTGGGGCTTGGCTCAAGGTTAAGGTAGTAGCCTTGAGCTGAAGAGCTAAGGGACACCTCCCAGGCTGAGTTCAAGCCCCATAACCCACCAAAAAAATAAAGAAAACAAAACAAAACAAAATGTTCTTTTAATTCAGGCACAGTGGCTCACGCCTGTAATCCTAGCTACTCAGGAGGCTGAGACCTGAGGATTGTAGTTCAAAGCCAGCCAGGGCATCAAAGTACGTAAGACTCTTTTTTTCATATATTTTTATTGTAATTAATAGAAGGGTTACATGATATTTGCCAGATAGATGTTGCATTAATTCCCATACATTGATACCCTTCCACATGTCTTGGTCCCCATTTCCCTCCCCCCCCACCCCTCATCTTGTTTTCCCCCTTCCCTATCCAATTTCAAATAACCAAATACAAATATATCCGATATATCAGGTAACAAAGTGAGATACTGTAAAAATATGAGATAACCAAGGGACAGCAAAAGAGATGAGAGATAACATAGGACCTTAAGAACAACAACCATTCATTATATGGCTTATGTTTCTATATCCTAGAGATCCTTTCATTTAGCGTCCTACTATATGGCCTTTTGTATCAAGGTTTTGCTCTATTGCAAATCTCTTCGAAGTGAGCCTCAAGAGGTAGGGCCGAAGCATTGAGCTGAAGGGTTCAGGGACAAGCCCCGGCCCAGAGATCAAGCCCAATAACCCACAAAAAATGCTCTTCTAAAAAATTTGCTCTTCTATAAAGACAGTATCTCCCTCTCACTCAGAAGGAACTTGCAGAATGTAGCTGTAGTTGGATTGGGACAATTTAGAAACAGTACTAAATAAGGACACCGTGAGAGTAACATAGAATATTAGACTTTCTAGTAGCCATATTTTAGAAGTATAAACACATGATAAACTTAATATAATTGGCCCAATATATTTAAAATAAAATTCCACCTAAAACCAATATTAAAATTACTGAGGTATTTTATGTTCTTTTGTCATTCTGATCCTTTAAAACTGAGTCTACTCAGCCCAGTGCCCATCTCAATTATGGCTAGTCACATCTCAGATACTTAATAGATACATGGAGCTAGTGATTGCCCAACTGGAAATCACAGGTTTAGAACTTCACAGCACAAGTTTGTGATGAAATGTCTACCAACAATCCAGATATTAAAGGCAATTTCCCAGAATAGCACTTTTGGGTAGTGGTAAAGCTTTTACAAAGGTGGGCCTCATGTGTCATCCGTAGGACATTGAAAGTATGTCTTGAGCATTGTGGGCCCCAGGTCCCTTTAAAATTCTCTTTTTCCTGGCAATGAAGTAAATAGTTTTACTCCACTACATACGGATGCTTTATCAAAATACCTTACCATAATATGCAGGGGTAGGAGATTGAGTATCATTTACAGACTAATCTTTAATCTTAGAGATAATATAAATATTTTCTCATCATATGTCAATCCACTCAAGTACTCATAGTTGTGAGGAGTGAGCCAACCCCAAAATGCAAAGAATCAAATGAACTACAAAGTACACAAACATATTAGAACCTATATAAGCCTTAAGAAAATCCGGAATTTACCAAAACTTTATCAAACTGAGCTACATTGGAAGCAATAGGTGCTGATATCTGAGAATTATGATTCAAAGCTGGCCTGGGCAGGAAAGTCCATAAGACTCCTATCTCCAAATTAACCACTCAAAAACTAGAAGTGTGCCCTGGCTTAAGTGGTAGAGCACTAGTATTGAGCACAAAGAGATTTAGGAACATCACCCAGGCCCTAAGTTCAAAGCCCCACAATGGGCAAAAAAGTCAGTAGGGGCCCAGAGCAGGGCCTAGTGGAAGAGTGCTTGCCTAGCATGCACGAATCCCTGGGTCCAATTCCTTGGTACTGCATACATAGAAAAAGCCGGAAGTGGGGCTGTGGCTCAAGTGGTAGAGTGCTAGCCATGAGAATGCCCAATGACAGTGCTTAGACCCTGAGTTCAAGCTCCAGAACTGGAAAAAAAGTTACTAAAATTCACTGAAATAATATGGATTTGAGAAAATCTATATGAAAATATTTAACATTTGGTTCTAGTGTCTATATGAAAAACATTTTCCTTTTCAAAGTAGGTTTACACTTTTCATACTTATTTTTACAAAATTCTGAGAAGTCCAACAACTCAGAAAATACATGGCATCACTTTCAAATTGCAAACACAAAGATAATTTTATTAACAACAATAAGGAAGTTTTTGGTTTCCTTTTAATATTTGAATGTGTAATATTAAAGATTCAATTCTTTTCTCCTTCCAAATACTAGTACATAGCATTTAGAATCAGTATCTATTGCAATGCATGAGGTATTTATCTCCTCCAGGCAATTTTTATTTACTTCAGTGTTGGTGAACATATATTACAGAGAGTATCATGGAAATGCAATAGTAAAAAAGTAAATAAATAAATGAAGAAAATGGTGAGTTCTTCAGAAAAGTGAATAAATGTTTCCACTGTGCTACCACAAGTCAACAATATCTGGGATTGTTATTGGAGAATTTCAGATTATAAAAGTGAGCTTTTATATATTCAAAATCTCTATATGTCTTATCATGAACTGTTAAGTGCTGCGAATACAATGAAGAGCAAACTACAGCTTGCCTTAAATTAACAGAACCTGTGGTTGCATGTTTGTCTTTTAATTCTCCAATCTCCACTTTCCTTACACAGAAACAGGAAAATAAAATAGTCTACACACTGATTTATTGCACCTAACTTCTTACTTTCTGAACTTTATCATCAAACATTGCCTTCAAATTACAAAATACATTCTAAAAAATAACAAAGTGAAGGAACAGCTTACATAATAGTGCTACATCTATACACAAACATACATCATTGAATATTTTGGTATCTCCTTTAAAAATAAATAAGGAATTTAACAACGGAAATTAAAAGAATCTATCTATCTATCTATATATCTACTATATATTCTTGTTCAGTGAGAAACTTTCCTATCAACTAAATTATGTGCCAAATAATTTAACTACAGGACAGAATGAAGACAGCCTTTCATTTTTAATATTTTCCAGTTTTAATGATAAACACCTTCAGTTGGGGTTCAGGAATTATACTCACAGAAGTAGATCATCTCATAAATCCAAAACATTTTCAATAATGATTTAGCCACCTACCTCAAGCCAGCCAAAAAACAAATAGGCATTAGCAGTAGTGGCTTTTGTAAAAATAAACACCACATAACACTGTACTAAACACCAAATAACATTGTACTTTACAACTGAATTCAGAAACATTACAGAAAAATATATTACTGTAAATTGCCATTTATGTTTACTACTCTGCTTAAAATTTGTACTGATATTTCTTGATGGGAATATGCATATTGTCATCTTCAAGAGTGACCAATTTTAAGTTTCCTTCCATTATTTGGGATATTATACGTTTACATTATACTTTGGCTACTGTTTTAATTTTAAAGTCTAAAATGTGGAATTTACCAATTCTACTTCATCTAGTTTCCTTTTATTACATTTTATTTCCTTTATTACATTTTATTTCCTTTAATTACATTTTATTACATTTATTACATATTTAGTATGAATTACATCAAAAAATTTTTTCATATCTTACTGTCAGGATACTGTACAGAAGGGTTAAAGTTAGCCATTCTCATGTTTTCTTCCCCTTTCCTTACCCCCATCTCCTCCCAATCACCTTGTTTTCCCCCTTCCCTTCCCTATTCAAAAGCAAACATATATACAATATATCAGTTAAGGGGCCAGAGTTTGGCCTAGTGGTAGAGTACTTGCCTAGCATGCGCAAAGAACTAGGTTTGATTCTTTGGTACCACATACACAGAAAATGCCAGAACTGGTGCTGTAGTAGAGCACACTAGCCTTGAGAAAGCCCAAGGACAGTGCTCAGGTCTTGAGTTCAAACACCAAAACTGCCAAAAATAATATGTGTGTGTGTGTGTGTGTGTGTGTGTGTGTGTGTGTGTATGTAACAGGTAGTCAATTCAGATACAGTAACAGCATGAGATTAACCATAAGTGGGGAAAAAAAGAAAAGAAAGAACTTCACATCGTACATTAAGAACACTAATCACAAAGACTTTTAAATAGGACAAAAGATCTTCTATCTTGTAAATATCAACTTAAGTGAAATGGGATTTAGAGAGATTGCCAAATCTTTTCATTAGTGTACCTGAAAGGCCTGCATTTAAGATTAGTTTCTGGAAGAATTAATTCTGTGGCTTCATTACTTTTCCTTTCTACAATCATTTTCTGACTATTAATAATTCTAGGAATAGAAATGAAAGACTAAACAAATGCATACAATTTCTTCTTATATTGTCAACTAGGTCATTTAATTTATATTTCTTTCCCTTCAGTCATTTTTATTTCTATATCCTAACCCCAGCTAGTGAATATTTAATCTTAGTTAGCTCATGTAGATTATCTATTTAAGACTTTTCATTCATATTTGAAGATTTAACATTTTTTTCACAATGTCCTTCCTTAGAATGTCTTCTGTATGAACATATTTTATGGATGTGCAATTAGCATTCAGTTCAGCAAAAAAAAAAGTTCAAATTTTGTAGCATTTGCAAGTAGTAAGGTAGCCAGAGTTTCTGACCCTATGGAAATCCTTCTGAGACTGCTTCTGCCATCTACTGCTGTTCTAAACAAGCATCCCATTCTGTACTTATCCTTATTTATTTCATACAAATTAATCAATGACAAGAAAAAGAAGCCAAATGTGTGCCTAAAGTGGAGAAAATAATCCTCAACAATTTCTATTGATCTGATCCTCAAGTGCTAAATTTATGTAAAAATTGGGAGTCTCTGGCATTTTTTCTGGTTGAAGAATATAAAAAGTCCATCTCTCCCTCAAACATAAGACAATACCTTGTGAACCTATTAAGAGGCATGATCCATCTCCAATATGCAATGAATCCTTCATCTCAATCTACAGCATAGACTGTCTTTAAAGAGAAAGGGCAGTTTCATTATGGTAAGAGAACATTTCTCTTGTAAGTTATTAACTGTAACAAAGAGATCCTATCAAGCAAAAGAAATAACAGAAGAAAGCTGGATAGATGAGAATGTTCAAAGCAATAACATTGATCAAGATACATTGGACTCATAAGATGATTTTTGGAATGCAATTTCTTTGTACAACTACTTAAAGATAATAAAAAATTTAATATAAATAGAATAACATTTTTAAATCCTCCCCCCCACAAAAAGAAATAACAAAAGGAAATCAAGCCCCCAAAAGGATGTATTCTAAATATTTTAATGCTGCTTTTGCATTGTGACTGATAGGCATTCTTTAAATGAAATCTATTTAAAAATCAATTCTTCTAGGGAATCTAAATTGGATTTAATTTCTTATTAATGGTTGTTCTAGGCTATTATTTGCATATTTATGTTTATTTATTTTTATTTGCGATGCCATTTGGTAATAAATGAAAACTGGAAAATTCAAAATGCAATATACCTTCAGGAAGATTCCATTCTTTTTCTTCTCTGGGTTAGACTGCGCAGAGGGTAAGACTATGCAAGTTAGTTTTATAAATTGGAATACTGGAACACAATATTCTTTCTACAAGAAAAATGTGATGACAGATTGGGAAAACTGAAATTTCTGCTTTTCCTGCACACAAGCATTCAGAATTGACATAATTACACTTTTGTATATGGATAACAAAACTTCAGGGTGATAATTATTTCAAGTTACTAAGTTATCTAATGCATCCTACTGAAATGAATTTTGTTGTTAATTATAGCACTTAACTTGTTTTCCAAAGATTAACAAGTATCTGTGGGGAAACCCCTGGATGTATTGCCTCAAAAAATGATGTGTCCCTAATTATTTTTTAGCAGTTAGTAGGAGGGCTTGAACAGAGACTTGTACTTGAGAAGCTGGCATTCGGCCTCTAGTTGTGTTTCAATGGTTATTTGTAATATAGTATTTTGTTTCCTTCCTACCAAGGTTCATGCTTGAGCTGTGAAACATTTATTTTAGGCATCATATTATTGCTGAATTCATAAGTGTGCTCTACCACAATAAGTATCTCTAGGTGGAGATGGAAACTTGAAGACTTTTCTACTCATGATTGCATAGAACCATGATCCTCCTTATCTCAACTGCCTAAATAGATTCAGATGACGTGTGACATAGCATACACATATGGAGTGTGGACTCTCACAATTTCATCTGCCCATGCTTACCATAAATCACAAACCCCCAATTCTCAGCATCTCAAGTAGCTAGTATCACAGGCATAAACTATTGGCATCTACCTTAGTGTGTTCTTAAGTAGACAGAGGAAGACAGAGTCAAAAAAATAGCTAGGGCACTCAAAGGAGAGGAAACACAGACATTAGGAAGAATATTGGTTAAATGTGGATGGTAATCTCATGAACACATAATGCACACTCTGATCAAATGAAAAGTATATACATTATTGCCATTAACTCCAATATTGTCATAAATATGATTTTGTCTAAGTCATTAAGAGTAAATACTCCTTGCACACCGTTCAGTGCAGAGCTGAAAACACAAGCACAACAAATTATTTTGTGTTTATCTGGGCAGCTGTTCCAATTATTGATCTTTTAAGTATGTAGTTGCAAGAAAAGTGTATCATTCTTTCAATTGAGGGAGATTTTTTTGTTGTTAACACTAATAGTTGTACATATTAAAGTAATACAGTGTGGTATTTCAACCCACATATATAGCATAGACTGAGTCAATAAGGGCAAATGAAATCAGCTTTTCAATTTTAAATGAGCCTAGCACCAGATCATCACAGCCGTTCGTTGTAGTTTCTGATTTGTTATTGCATATACTAAGTACCACTTGCTCCTCTAGTACTGAGAAGAGTAATTTGATGCTGTCAAGAAAGCTATCACCCTAGCCCCATGTGGGTTATTACTGTGCCTCAAACTTAATCCTACTTTATCATTTTTCTTAATAAATGGTCCTTCGTAATTCTTCACCAAAGCCCATTAGACAACTATGTAAAGCTCATCCTCTCAACTATGTCCTTAAATATAGTTTCAGTCAGACTGCAGCACATTCCTTTCTTTCCTACAAGGACTTCACTTGTATTGAGTAAGAATAGCTCTTCTTAAGTTTCCAAAGAGTACAAACTATTTTCCTGCCATTAAAAAAATTGTAAACATCTTTCCTTTCCTTTTGGTTTAAAATTATATTCTTATTATCTTTCAGTAGTTGTAAAAAGAATTATCACTCAGGCACTTTGTGACTTGCATGCGTGAAGACCTGGGTTTGATTTCTCGGTACCACATACATAGAAAAAAGAAAGATGTGGTGGTGCGGCTCAAGTGGTAGAGCTCTAGCCTTGAGAAATCCAAGGACAGTGCTCAGTCCCTGAGCTCAAGCCCAGAACTAGCAAATAAAAAGAAGTATCACTCAGAAATAAGTTTATTAATAAAATACCTAGTAATCAATGTCGTGCCTTTCCTCATTCTCCTCCATTCCTCCCAACCTGTCCTCTCCTCTCAATTTTTTTAGTATCATATGATGTACATTGAACCTTCTGACTGCATGTTACCTTCTTCCTCTCTTCACCCATCTACCTCATACCATCAACCTCCCCTCATACAGACAGACAAACATGGACAAACACACACACACACACACACACACACACACACACACACACACACACACCTTTCAAGTACCAGTTTGCTAATATTTATTTTATTGGACCATGAATTAGTTTGTCTAAGAAATTGCACTATGACTTCTATTCTGTAAATACTATAGTCTGGATAATACAATTGTGTGCACTTTGATACAACTCAATATATATTTACTTATATAATCCTTCCTTTTTTGAGCCCCTTAAGAAGAATCTATTGAGGAAAAATTATTTTCCTGGCCCTATTTGCAATCAATATATATGGAACTCTTTAAAAGTTAAGAGTTCATCTTTATATGTCCAAAAATGATTTGCTCATTTTTCTCATGCCTAAAGACATTTAGTCCTTTAGATATTTTCCCCGTTTGCACATATTTTTCATGTTACTATCCCTTAGATGAGGATATATGTCAGAACTGCCTTTGATTTTTAAATCTTTCAAAAAGGCGTTTCTTTATTTGGACAACTCCTGTAGTATATGAAATCATGGCCATGCTTCCTACGTAATATTTAATATGAAAAAAATTATCAGTGTTCATTCTGATCAATTTTCTTTTATACACACTTTCTAAGAGTATGATTTTATTCCTGAAAACTGTGAGTCTTTTTAAGGCCCACAAGGCACTATTATAAGAATTACTCTAGTGTGACAATGCCTGACACTTTGATGCAAGTTATTTGCAATTTAATATCTGTGTCATTATGAATATAGACTGGGTAGTTATAGAAATGATTTAAGTCAAAAAAAAGTATTGTCTCCCATGTATGCTGATGATGGCAGACTGCCTCCTTACATGTCCACAAAGTCTCACTACTGGAAAACATGGGGACCTAACAGATAATATACACTGAGGAGAGAGAGGAGGAAGGAGAGAGAAAAAGTGAGAGAGAGAGAGAGAGAGAGAGAGAGAGAGAGAGAGAGAGAGAGAGAGAGAGAGAGAGAGAGAGAGAGAGAGAGAAACAGCTTTTTTTTTTTGCCAGTCCCGGGCTTGAGCTCAGGGCCTGAGTACTGTCCTTGGACTTTCTCAAGGCTAGAGCTCTACCACTTGAGCCTCAACACCACTTCTGGCTTTTTTCTATGTATGTGGTACCGAGGAATCGAACGCAGGTCTTCATGCATGCTAGGCAAGCACTTTAACCACTAGGCCAAACTCCCGGCCTGAGAGATAGCTTTTTAAAACTTCATAATAAGGGGTCCAGGAGCATAGCCTCGTGGTACATTGCTTGTTCTAGCATGCACAAAGCCCATGGGTTTGATTCCTTGGAACCACATACACAGATAAAGCCAAAAATGGTTCAAGTGGCAGAGCGCTAGCCTTGAGCAGAAAGTGTCCAAGTACAGTGCTCAGGTAGAGTTAAAGCCCAGGATTGAAAAAACAAATCACAGTAAGGACTCAATTGGGTGATGTGCCAATATAAAAGCTTTCAATTGGTAGATGGACTTTCTATATCACAGAACATTACAAATATAGCAGCACTCAACAATTCTTGATTTCTTCTAGAAGAGGAAGGAAAACTATAGTCAAATAAAGCAAATAATGAAAGCTGAATAAAAAACAAATGAAGAATAAAATAGATTTATGTTTTGGAATACTCCTGCCATTTGATTCATTAAAAAATCTAACAGAAACTTGGATAGTCCACATATTTCCTAGTAGATTTATATTAAACATGTTATCATACATTATATATATATATATATATATATATATATCAGCTCCTCTCTGGGCTACACTCCGTTTAATTTAAAGTCTATTATGTTACTGTAATTCCTCTGCACATCAACTTTATAGTAAAAAATAAAAATTAAAAATAAGTCTATCATTTGTACACGTATGTCCTAAGATATCAAAAATATAAAGAATTTTTTCTTCCAATTTTTATTGTAATCCCTACATGCACATTATAGACATAAACTTTTCATCATTATTCAGGTCCATTGCTTCAAATTTCCCCAGGGTCATTCCCACAATTTATGCTTTCCATTCAACTGTGAAGCTCTTTTCATAACTGCAATGCCAGTGTTAGGAAATTAAGTATCGTACATACTACACTATGTGACAAATCAGATCTTATTTTCAGTACAACCAATTAGAATAAACAAAATATAAATATTGCTTCCATATGCCTAAAAGTTTTGTCTGGCCAGTTAAAACTAAGTAACATTCGAAGAGTAAAATTATTTTTGTAATAGTAGTAATCATTAGTCATAGTAGTTATAATAATAGTAATAATTATATTAGATTGAATAAAGGAAAGCATTAACAATGTAGTCACATTATAAAAGTTTCTAAAGTAATAGAGTAACTGGTTATATTAACAATTATTCTGCAGAAATAATTTCTATTAATCAAACTTCATTTTAGAATAACAGTTTCCTGTGTTGGAAATTTGCATTCATATCAAAGATATAAGAAAGGTAAAAAAAAATTCCACCAGACCTTCACATAAAATTCCTCAATTTTTAAATTTATTTTTTAATTACACAAAATTAAAAGAATAACATTTTAACTGAAGCAAAGGTCATTCTAATTTGCATTTGGATGATTATGAATGTGTTGTTCTTTCATGTGAATGCCAGTACACAGAAGGCAGAAGTGTTTGAAAATATTGAAATAAATTAGAAATTGAAATATAATTTTTTCAAGTATGCCTATCCTTCTTAAACATTATATGATAAAACTGGCAAAACCAAACTACCTATAATTGTATGCCTCAGATGAAAATGCTTTTTCTGAAGCTTTAAATTAACTTAGTATGGCACAAATATTAATCTAGTGTATAATACTGTAGCGTTGCTTAAATTGTGTTCTAAATATAAATGGTCACTTTAAAACAGCAATAGACAGGAGGAGCCAAGCTGAATATACAGAATAAAAATTATTGTCAACATCTTTAAAAAGAAAATATTCACAAACACATTTCTTTCTCGAACCTTCAAGGTAAACAGAATTGTTCTGTAAAACTATGCTTTTTCCTCATTTCACTGTGACTATCATTGTGTCCACCTGAAATACACAATCCCAGTCTACAACTATCCCAGACAATCACCCTTCAAGGGAACATTCCAAACTCTTGTCAGGGATCTCCACCAGCCCTTAGAAGTGAAATGACTCTTTAACACTCCCTAACTTTAGGGGCTCCTTTTAAAAGGCAGGGAGATGATGTAAGTTAAATCACTCACTAAATTATGAAGCACTATCTTAAAACCTTAAACCTATAGGTGACATAGATGAATGAAAGCATCTGCTCATAATCATGAAGTATTTTCTTAATCAGAAAGCTGTATAACGAAGTATTTTAACATTCACCTTTATTGTTCAATCTGAAAAGTGTGTATTGTTCAGTATTGCATGCTTCTGTGTAGAACAAATAGAAAGAAAAGGAAAAAGTTAAGAAGAGGAACATAATTTATGTTTGGATAAATGGATAAAAATTAGCCTTAAACCATCAGTTCTTAAAAACTCCTACATGATATATAATTGTTTATATTTTCTTTAGGTTTGATTTATTACACAAAAAGTCATTTAAAAGCCGTTTAATGGTAGCATGCAAGACACAAAGCTTCTTGAAAAAAACAGTTCAAACACTTCAAAAATAAAAAATATAATCAAAACTATTAAAATCTAAGAGAATTCATAGGTTTAAAATCTTTATTAGTGCATACCTTAATGAATAAAATAACTTTAAACGTTTACAATTTCTTGTATTCTTTCAATTTCACATAAATGTAAATGAGGCATATTATTATTATTATTAACTTCTGACATTAAGCAATACACTTTAGGCGCATGTGAATATGATTAAGGGTTAGACAGAGGGTAAATTTTCAGTAACACAATTATAGCATAAAAATAAGCTGCTGGGAAAATGTGACAGGTTCTGTTTTTTGTTCATGTAAATGTGTTCTATTACAAAAAAGAAAAATGCTTGGGCACAAATACATGTACAGTACTTGTGATTTTATTAGACAAGGCATAAACTCCATGGAATATTTTAAGGAAGCACTCTCTAAAGATGCTAATTTATAAATCGGTAAGAAAAAGAAAGTGTGCATGTCTGCGACTGTCACAAAAATTTATTAACAGTCTGCCTCCTCATTTATGCATCACAAGACAATAAAGTCATCAGTGATGTTTATTTCTGGTCAAAAGAAAAATATCTTATTCAGGGACCCAGAGCATAATAAAATATAGACACATAGAATGTGCAGTTGCTTATTTAACTGGCATATGGCACTGGCACCTTGCCTTCTCTGGCACGCCTTCCCATCACTGAGGTACATATGATTGACTGGCCGATTTCTTTTATTTCTTAACTGGTTTTACTCTCCATTGGGACCTGAAACCAAAGGGAAAACTGAATGACTTAAGGACACTGATTGCCATTTATTGATATGGGTCAGATCTCTAATCTCCACCATGACTGCTTAGGATCATTTTAGTTTCAGTTTGCAGCTGAGAATATTAAACTCATACTTTCAGAAAGGGGCCCCAGCTCAGAATAACTAGAAGGAATAGTGCATCAATTTGAAGGATTGCTTTCATGCTATAAAGTATTTGCCCTTACTATGAGACAGAGCTACCTCCTGAAGTTTGCTTTCTCTTGTTTGGCCTTTGAGCTGCCTGTCTACAATTTAAGAATCTAGATGTGGCCTACAAAATCAACTCCCTAAAGGTATTACCATTCCACATTTCCTGACAGGCTTTCAACATGCACATAGCAAAAACTGAGCACAGCAAAGCAGCTAGTAAAACAATTAACAATGGTGGGAATGATATAGTCACGACTTTAATGTTCACATGTGAAGATGAAACTAGGTAACTTGAAGGAATGGATGGGGTTGGGAGAGATGGAGAAAGAATGATGAAAGGGATGCCACTGATCAATATGTGTTATACTCATGAACTGATATGCTAAATTAAGAACACTCTACACAAACATTTTAAAGATAACAGAAATAAGCCTGCCACTGATGGCTCACATCTGTAATCCTAGCTACTCAGGAGGCTGAGATCTGCGGATCACAATTCAAAGACAACACAGACAAGAAGGTTTGAGGAGATTCCTATCTCCAATTAACCACCAGAAAACTGAAAGTCTTCAAAGTGGTACAGTGCTAGTTTTGAGCACAAAAGACCCAGGCACTGAGTTCAAGCCCCACACCTGAAAAGAAACAAGATATTAGAAATCGTTTTAAAAGTAATCTTTAAGGCTAGGAGTTTGGCCTAGTGGTAGAGTGCTTGCCTAGCATGCATGAAGACTCAGGTTCGATTCCTTGGTACCACATATATAGATTAAAAGCCAGCAGTGGTGCTGTGGCTCAAGTGGTAGATCTATAGCCTTGAGAGAAAACCAAGGATGGTGCTCAGGCACTGAGACCAAGCCCAGGACTGGCAAAAAAAGAGTAAACATTAAAAAGCCAATTAACTAAGCTAGATATAGTGTTCAAGAAGCCTGGAATCCTACTTGGGAATTAGAAACCAAGACATCACAAGCCCAAGACCAGTCCAAAGGTTAAAAAGTTCCCTAGACTTTATCTCATCATACAGTCTCTGAACCAGGTGGCAAGGTGTGGCACCTGTTATCATAGCTACTGGGGACTCACAATAGCTAGACCCTGTGGTACACAGCTACCATGGCTAGTAATACAATGAAGTACAAGTACCAAGATTACAGCCCAGACCAGCTGGAGACTCTACCTCAAAAATAACCAATGAAAGGGAAGCATATGGTTTTATAACAAGAGGCATGGCTCAAGTGATAGAGCACTCTCCTAGCAAGCACCAAGCCTTGAATTCAATCTTCAGTACCACCAAAGCAAACAATAACCAAAACCAAATTATGTTTACATCTTCCGTCACTATTATAAGTAGAAATGTTATCTGAATGCATCCAGGTATCTTTTCAAGTATAAACCAGCTGAGTCTTACTTTTTAAAGTATCATATAAAACTGTACAGAATAGAAATAATTGTGCAAAAGGCAAAAGATGTTTTTTAAAAGTATTGAAGGTAGAGAAAGCAGGAGATAAGTGACTTGCATCCACTTCCTATTGAAATCAATTGTCTGAGCTGGATAATTTCTATAGTAGCCAGGCAATTTCTCTGCAATTTACACTGATCATTATTATTTCTTCAAATAAATACACACTCTCATTTATCCATAGCCTTTTATGGACTTTCTTATTGGACATAGTTTTTAAATTGTTTGGATATTCAATTTTGTTCAATTCCTAAACGTGCATCATTCAATTTTCCATATTCTACTTGATATTTCTGTTTTTCATTTATCACTCATAATTTGTTTCTTCACTTGCTTCTCAAAGAGAATAGCAATTTTCTGTTTGATTACAAACAAGGAATATATTTAGAAATAGATTAGGAGCCTGAACCTAAAAAGGAAATAAAACACACAAGCATGTTTTTCTCCTGGCTGTGAGAAATCTAATGGTTAATAGAAGCAGCAATATATTTTACAGGTACATAGCATTTATCAGTTTCTCAGTGTATCAAGTGGATAATATTTCCAGACACACTCTCATTTAAAAGTTCTCTCTAGAGCCAGGTACCAACATTGCATTCCTGTAATCCTAGCTGCTTACGAGACTGAGATCTGAGGATCACGGTTCAAAGCCAGCCTGGACAGAAAAGTGCATGAGACTCTTATCTCCAAGGAACTACTCCACACACACACACACACACACACACACACACACACACACAAATACAGAAGTGGTGCTTTGACACAAGTGGTACAACGCTAGCCTTGAGCACAAAGGGGTTCAGGAATAGCACCCAGAGTTCAAGCCCCAAGATTGGCCAAAAATATTAATATAATGTATGCTTAGCATGCATTCTACTGCCAATCACAAAGAAAAACAATGTAACTTCTGATTAGAGGATTTTAATTTCACATATTTTCTCCAAATGAAGTGTTGTGAAAAGATTAGTCAATCTGGAGATACATTCATTTTAATTTCTTATGAATTTGAGAATAATCATTAAAGATTTCAATACAATATAAAATAATGAATGCAAAGAACAAGACAAGAAAAACAGGGATGACAGTGAATAGGAAAGGACTTAAGGGGAAAAACACTACGTGAAGCTAACCCCCAAAACAAGATTAGCAATTCAAATAAATATGAGAAAAATGCTTAAAATTGAGGTGTTGATGGAGTCCAGGTGTGATAGTACATAAGTACTTCTAGCTAGTTAGAATATATGTATATATATATATATGTGAACTTATGATGAGGATTTTATCTGTAAAATAGCTAAAGCTACAAAGGTTTGAGAAGGAGTGTACTTGCCTAGGAAATGTAAGGTCTTGAGTACAAATGCCAATATGAATTTTAGAAAATGTTGGTAAATTATTTAAAATGAAGGTGTTGAAGAAGTACAGAGGAAAGCTGGGAGTTGTGGGACATGTTTATAGCGTTCCATATGCAGAGGCAGAAAGATCAGGAGTTCCAGACCATGTTCTGTAATCCTTACAAGTCAGGAGGTTGAGATCTGAGGATTTTGGTTCAAAGGCAGCTGGGGCAACATTTTTGGAGAATATCTCCAATTATCCTGCAAAATGCTAATTTGGAGACAGCTCATGTGAGAAAAGCCTGATTTCCTCTTTTCTTATGAAAGGAAAAGTTTCAAGGGAAAAACAGGTTCAGAATTGGAGAAAATGAAGACAAATAAGACCTCTTTGCTTCCGGTAGATATCTGTTCTCTAGTGACTTATTAATGGAATAGAAAACAATTAGGCTTGATTAAGTGCTTCTAAAAATTCTTCCATAACTGAATTCTTTACTGAATTCAAAGAAACCCAAGCTGTGAAAATCTCACAGTTCCAATCTGCTCTAAGTCCCAGTTTCATCATCAGTGCTAGTGTATTTAATAACCCCCTGGTTCTCAGAGCAGATAGGTCATAAATCTAAACAAGGAGAAAATCATCTTCTGTGGACTGACACTGGAAACAATTTCCAGAGCCAGATTATCTTCTGAAACCATTTTCCTGTCTTAAGCACAACTTTGACAATAAACTGCATGATTCATATGGATGGACACACCCAGAAAATGTGGCAAGAAGATGGAGTAGACATTTAAAGGTTTCCAGAAACATAACCTAACAAGCACATTGTGAAAGACCATGAGGATGTCCTTCTAGGAAAGACAGTAAAAGAAAACAATCAAATGTCTCATTGGAAATATAAGGGTGGAAGAAACAAGCACAATCAGGATTGGAATACTTTCACATTTAAGTCAACAACTTTTAAACTGTGCCAGGAATTCATCTAGTATGAGAAGATCAGTGCCAATGTAATGGAAAGAAATCTATTGAACAAGAGCATCAAAGTGTTTGAAAAGATGTTTCTAGATTATTTTCTCCTAATTGGAAAACTGAATGAAAGTGATTTGTTTGTCCATGTGTATGAAGAAAATTGTTGAAATCCCTCTCATATTTATCAACTAAAAAAAGACAATTTAAAAAGCAAGTAGTTTGTTCTATCTAGAAACAGCTGCTATTTTCCAGTTAGGATTCACAAAAAAACAAAACCTTTAGTAGGCAAAAATTTTTAATTTAGGGAATCAGAGCATCATTTGTGAAGGAAGCATTACTTTTAAAGAGAAGCAATCCTGATTATTTTGCATTAATAATTTCCTGGGATGATGTTGTTTGCATAACAACCGCAGACAATCCCATACTGAGAAATCGCTCCTTAATAGGATTCCAAGTGTAAATGATTGTTTCTTGTTTTAAAAAACAAGGAACTTTGTTTTTTCCGCAAGATTTCACTTAGTAAAATCTTACTCTTACACAGTTAAAAGATTATCTTTTGATATCAAAGATACACATTAATAAAGTGATAATATCAAAATGTTGTATCTGTCAAAGTTTATAGATAAAGTCGTCAAGCTATAGGTTACGAGTCTCCTACTTTGACACTGTTCATATATCATAGCTACCCAACACATTCCATCAGCATAGTTTACTTTAGTCTGGTTAAATAATGAGCATGTCTGACAAATGCCTTTGAGGAACTGCTTTGCCTTACATACTGTTCACCTGTTTGCTCCAGAGAAAAATTTTCAGTTGCATTTGCTTTTGATTTTTTGATGTTGTTCTTGTTTGGACAGACAGCATTTATCAATTTGAGACAGGACTTAGGTCAATTCTATGAAAATACCAAATTGATTCACGTTCCTATACTTGTTATAATATACTTTGTAAACCAATATGAAGATCACAAAGTACAGTTGCTACTTCCATTGTTTCATTCATCAATGGTCACATTTATAATTATGAGCAATCTGTATGAACAGTTGCTTTGTTCACTACATTCTTTGAACTGGGAATGACCATGGAATGTGTATTCATGCATCTTTTTAGGAAGATTTTGACAAGCCATCTGCCAAGAAGTAAGATGATTAATTCTGCAGAATTGTTCAAATATACCTGTCCCTACATTAGTGCCACAAGTTGAACTATCCCAATAGAGCATGCTGGAAGAACACATAACAGCCTTTCGAATGACATAGGATACATATTTAATATACTTCTCTATTTACTACCAATTTCTGTAATCACTTTGAAACTCTCATTTGCCCTATTCACATTTACTTATTAATTCAAGTGCTTATTTCATAGCTACTCATTGAACAACTGATGGTGTGCGGATTGGGATATAAGGCATCAAAACAAACTCAACATGTCTGTCCTTCAAAAGTTAACAGCATAGTGATGCAAATAAAACATTTATGGGCTGGACACCAGTGGATCACACCTGTAATCATGGCTACTCAGGAGGTTGAGATCTGAGGGATTGTGCAGTTCAAAGCCAGTCCAGGCACAAAAGTCCATGAGACTCTTATCTCCAATTAACCACCAGTAAACTGAAAGTGGTGCTGTGGCTCAAGTGGCAAAGGGCTAACCTTGCACTGAAGAGCACAGGGATAGCACTCAAGCCCAGAGTTCAAACCCCATGACAAAAAAAATGGTGTTTGTGACTTACAGTGCTGCAGTGCCAGGTAAAGGGTTCAAGGCTTATAATTGTAAACCACTCATGAAAACATAAAACATTCACAAAACCCCCTTTTTAATTAATGATAAGGATTGATGGCACATAATCATTTCTTTGGGAAGCCTAAATGTAAAAAAAAATCACGGTCTAGGATGGCCCAGGCAAAAGAAAAAGAATCATTTTATATGAAAAAAAGAAATAAAAGAGCTGGGATTGCAGTCTAAGAAGTGAGAGTCAGTGTTGCAAGAGGTTTACCTTCGTGATTGTTATTCTTAATGTACTATGTGAAGTTATTTCTTCTCTTTTCCCCCCTATGGCCTACCTCATGTTATTACTGTATCTGACTATGATACCTGGTATATTGTATATACATTTATTTGTTTATTTGAAATAGGAAAGATCAGATGATTGGGAGGGGCTCAGGGATGAAAAGTGGGAGAAAACCATGGGACAGGGTATCAATGTTCATGAAGTAATGTACCACTACCTGATGAATGTAACTGTAATCCCTCTATACATAACCCTGACTATAAAATACAATTTTAAAAAAGAACAAAGTAAAAGTTCAACCCGTAGGACTTCCAATAACATTTAGTGGCTTATTGTCCAGGTGTTAGCCACAAAGAAATTTTCCCACCAAGAGAGCTTTTCCTAGATGAATTTTTCACTACTTCAGTTCAATTCCTATTACTTAACTTTTAGTGTTTTGATTATTATATTATTTTTAATTAAAGTCTTGAGACTTAATCATGCTACTTCTCATACAAAGGCAGTTTTCCTCATCTGAATTTAGCATAATTTGCATTAAAAACACCTGCATTCATCAAATTAAAATAGTCTCTAAAATGTTCTATTGTGTGTGTATTTGTGCCAGTACTTAAATTTAAACTCAGGTTCTACATTCTCCCTTGGTTTTTGTTGTTGTTGTTTGAGTTGGGTCTTTTCCCCCTCAAACTCATACTCTATCATTTGAGCATCACTTTGAGCTTGTGGTTATTTGGAGACAAAAATCCTTCAGACAAACACCTGCCACGCTGACTCCCAAATGAAATCCTCATATCTCAGTGTCCTGAGTGGCTACACTTGTAGGGATGAACCACCAGGACCTGTCCTAAAATGCTTTCTTCATGTACCATGTATGAAAAAAATCATATTTCATGGTTTTGGATGTGTTCTTTACTCAATGTTTGTAAAAAGTTTAGTCTAAGTTTGAGGTGTCCTGGCTTCCCACAGTACTTGATGGTAACATAAAATTTATTATACTTCTGATCCCACCATTCAGAACATAATTACTAGACGATAGGAAAATTTCATTTTAGCATTCCAAACACTTACATGATCTCTTTAACAAAGTAGATGCTTATTAAATCTTTTTTTACCATATAATGCCATTTTGAGCACATTATATTCAAATGCTATCATAGGCAAGACACCACAATTTCTAACAGGTGCAACCAACTATCTATCACTATTTTCTAGCATACTTTCTTAAATTCTACCCTTTGTTGTGAAATTCTGGCACTTTTCCTGCAGCATAACACTCAGTGCAAAAAAAAAAATACTGTACTTTCTGCCAAACAGTATGCATATAAGTTCCACATATCCTATTTACTAATTATAGAACCCATAATATGTGTCGTTTCTCCTGAAAAAAGCGGGGGACATCTCTTCTTCTCTACTATACACAGAGTACCCTAGAAAGAAATGACCGTAGGTCTCAAAAAATTTGAAGAATAAGAATTTTAAGTACGTAAACAGGAACCATTTTAAGCTGCTCAACCAATTATTACACATTGTTCTGAAGAACTATTTCAATCTGCTGCAAAATTATCATCATCCTTGAGTTTGCACATGTGCTTCCTTTTTGCATATGCCTTACATATGCTCCCATGTGGTCAAAGGACCTTAGAAAATATTAGTTCAACGGACTTACAGAACTTGCCAACTAATCTCTACACCTTTGCTTATGGAAAACCCTCATTGAGAAACTCAACTCCATCATTACCAAATGAACACAATTCAAAACACAACAAAGATCTCAAAATTTCTCCATGATTGAAATGAGCCTAAATGATCTCTCCATTCATAAAACACTTACATCAATAAAATTTGAACATAATATCAAAGACAGTACCATGAAATTTTAAAACTTGAGTAATAGTGAAAAGAAAAGCTATATTTTGTGGACTGAATACTGATGTGTAAATCTTTTGTATGTTATTAATCTCATCACAAAGCAACAAGGCAAATAAATATTATCCTTTTCAAAAAAAACTAAAATTGTGGCGCGGTGACTCACGCCTGTAATATTAGCTACTCAGGGGGCTGAGATCTGAGGAGCATGGTTCAAAGCCAGCCTGGGCACAAAAGGACCTGAGACTCTTATCTCCAATTAATGTCTAGAAAACCGGAAGTGGGGCTTGGCTCAAGGGTAGGTTTTTAGCCTTGAGTTGAAGAGCTCAGGGACAGTGATCAGGCCAAGTTCAAGCCCCATGACTCACAACAAAAAATGAAAATTGTGATTTGGCAACACTGTATAATTATCAAAAGTTCTCTATATAAAACTGAATATAAGCCTGGTACTAGTGGCTCACACCAGTAATACTAGCTACTCAAGATCCTGGTTCAAAGCCAGCCCAGACAGAAAAGTCTGTGAGACACTTATCTCAAATTAATCACCAGAAAACCAAAGTAGAGCTGTGGACAAAATAAAAACAAGTGCTGGCCTTGAGGAAAAGGAACTCAGAGACAGTGCCCAGGTCCTTAGTTTCAAGCCCTATGACTGACAAAAAAAATATCCTTGAGGGCCGGGAGTTTTGCCTAGTGGTAGAGTGCTTGCCTAGCATGCATGAAGACCCAGGTTCGATTCCTCAGTACCACATACATAGATTAAAAAGCCAGGAGTGTTGCTGTGGCTCAAGCGGTAGAGCTCTAGCCTTGAGTAAGTCCAAGGACAGAGCTCAGGCCTGGGCTCAAGCTCCAGGACAGGCACAAAAAAAAATCCCTGAATATATGCAACCTTGTCTATCTATCATATCTATCATATGACTCAACCTTACAATATTATTTTCCCAATTGCATTCCAAAATTCCAAACTTTATTTATTCTATATAGCAAACCAATAAAAGCTCTCAATATTTTTCAATGGATGTTCTGATATTTTATTTGATTGTTACATTATTATGTGACAAACTTCTTTGGCTTAATAATGATAATTTAATCATCTATACTAAAGTAACTTTCTGCAGATGGCAAGAAAAGAAAAACAAATGCAGTAGAACAATCTTACAAAGACTTTGTTTTATTAATTAATATTTAAATATAAAAATATATATCCAATGCTTGTGTTCAAAAATTCTGAACTATGTTGTCCTATCATATTCAGTTATGCCCATCTTACGTCATGTTCAACTAAACAGAAGCCATGTCAGTTTCATTAGCAATATTTCTAACAGACCTCTTAATTAAACTTACAATTTTGTCAATAGCATGATTTTGTTATTTTTTGAAATGAGCAGCTAACCTCTGATTGATTCATTATTTATCCTAGCCATTACAAGGAAAGATATTTTTTTTGGTTTTTTTGTTTCTGTTTTTGTTTTTTTTTGCCAGTACTGGGCTTGAGCTCAGGGCCTGAGCACTGTCCTTGGACTTTCTCAAGGCTAGAGCTCTACCACTTGAACTTCAGCACCACTTCCGGTTTTTTCTATGTATGTGGTGCTGAGGAATCAAACCCAGGTCTTTGTGCATGCTAGGCAAGCACTCTACCAGTAGGCCAAACTCCCCCCCAGGAAAGACATTTGTTAAACAAAATATTCTGTATGAAAGAGGATGCAGACATCACTCTATTTTTCAGAACTTTCCAATTGCTTAGCTATTTGTCCCTAGTCGCCTCTTCCATCTGTCTCCCATTACTGGTTCCCTCATTCATTCACACTGTTGTGGCCACACTTCCTTCCTTGGCATTCTTTGACACAGAATGCTCAAAGCCATTGAATCTTCTGAGCCCTTTATCTGGTTTCACTTCTCCTAGATGGCTACACAACTGGGCCCTTCACTTTTTAAAAGTTTTTACATTAAGTTTTTACATTAAATTAATTCTAAAAATGGTTTCTATTGTGTTTCAAATTGCATATAATATGCTTAGATATAATTCATCCCATCTATACTTTCTTATCCACTCTTCCTTTCCTCTCCTTTTTTAAGCAGTTTTTGGATTATTTCCTCGTGCTATTTTCACACATAACATCTTATATGTATCTATTAAAGCTACTCCATCCATTATTTTCTCTTTTCTCCCTCCTTCACCCTCTGGGAGGTCCCATACACCCCAATACTTCTTTTATAATCATGTCATAATTTTTAGGTCTAGCTGATTAAAGTGACAACGTGGTATTTGTTCATTTGAGCTCGGCTCACCTCAGTTGCATCCATTTTCTACTTGGTTCATGACAACAATGATCAGATAAAGCATGTGTGGGACAGATGTTAACTGTAGCCAAAAGGAAGAATGAAAGTATATCAACAGGCAAATTGATGATTCCTTTACTTTCCTGTCTTCTTTTCTCAAAAATTATGCAGTAAATTCTTCCCTGTTGACCTTGTCTAATATTGCTGCCCTTTCCATTCCTCACATTTCAACAAGCTACCACTGTTCTCTTTAGCATTTATTGCTGCATAATATACTATATATGTGTTAAAATTTTGTCATCTCTGTTGTCTGTCTCCACCCACTAGAATCTTTATTAGAAGGATTTGCTTTTCCAACCTGTTTTGCTCATTACTTTGTAAGTCTATGATGTGCAAATGCCTGGGAATATATAGTTTTTTTTTAAGGCACCAAAGGAATACGAGAGTGATACAAAATAAAGAACACAATGTGACTTTAGAAACAAGAGCATATTGAATCACATACAATTAAGGGAGGATTCCTAGAGACAGTGAATCAGAATCTATGCTTTAAAACCACTGAGGAATGATTTAACTAGTGTAAAATACACTTTGCCAACTAAAATCCAAGGCGTCAAATTAAAAAATATTTTTAATGTGTGTCACTCAAGTTGTTATGTTAGGATATTTTCTGGTATAACTTTTAACATGTTAGTGAAGTTACATTGACTTCTTTAGCCTTTAGTTCTTGCCTATTGTTAGGTTGTCAACCAAATATTGATGGATATTTATTGAATAATACAGTTTAATTATCCCTTTCAGTTACTTTGGGGACAGCTAAATGTCAGTGCTTGCTGATGCAGGTTCAGGGATAATACAATAAATATTGATCATTTCCCATGCTGCTTTCACATATTTTAAAGAAAACAAATAATGCCACCTTGGTTCTACCTTGAAGTTATTGTCAACATAATATACATATGCCTAATAAGCTAACCAGATCAAATAAATTATCTCAATTATCTATAATAGCTTGATTGAATAGTACACATTAACCAAAGCTTCTAAACACTTGGAAAGATTCTGTTTTTATGATATTAGTGTGAAATTGTGTAGAAGGAAGCACTGTAATATATTAGAAATTATATCTTCCAAATGGGCTTCACATAGTCATTCAGGGCTATATGTGACAGTTCATCACCATAAACCATACAGTATGCTCATGTAAACTTTCAGGTAAGATTCATTTAAAATATTTCCCTCTTAACATATCTACACCAAAGGCAAAATGTATTCCTAAAATGTTTACTTAGATTTACAACTGAATTTAATAGCACATCAATAGTAAGAGGTTGTTTCAACGAGAGAAGTTGTCTATATAAAATAAATAAGTTAATAACATAAAACGCTTCCCAAAACACAGAGCTATTTATCAAATCACTGAATCATAGTCAACTGTGTGCAAAAGTCAGGAAAGAATGTCTCAGGCTGAAGTTCTTAAGTATATACTATAACAGGAGTCTCTAGACATCCTTGCGCTATATTTCTGAAACTTGATTCTGAACCTCTCGCATACATTCTATTTTCTGTGTTATATCTAAGAAGAGCCAGAAGAAATGTACATTCTCATAAAACCATGAGTGGTATTTATTTCATGTTTTATCCTCACTATTATAGTTTATGATACTTCTAACACATCTGTTTCTTCAATATTTTGGCATTTAAATTAAAAATATTCTCTCATAGCTTACAAACAAATGATCTTTCAGTATTCTTTAACAGATTGAATGCATCACATTTTTCTAAAGAAATATCCTTCTGTCAGGAAGCTTTTCTTGTATTAATTAAACTTGACTAGCATCAAATAAATATAGTTTAAATTATTCAAATTACTTAGCACTTACTCAATTTAAAATGGTGCTCTGTTCTATTTCATAAATCATAATTGATGTCCTTTGAAAATATTAGAAGCATTAGTACTGAATAGAAATGAAAGAGCATACTAATTTTAAGAGACAACTATAACATCTTTGTCCATCACTCCCCAATAGTAACAATAATGATGACCACTAATTATCACAGCTGAATATTTGTTTTGGATTTATTATATGACAGGAAAATGTGGATAAGCCTCTGTCCTACATTCAAGGAACTAGAAACATCATAGAAATTATAAAGTAAATATCTATGCAGATGTAATATTTAGGAAATAAGGGAAAAGTACAAAAACCATCCATGCTAATGGACCGGTAAGAAAGTAATCATCATTCCCTTGAATCATCCTAAAAGACTTCATGAGAAAGGTGGCAGGGATAGACTGGAAAAAAACAATGATTAAGAAAGGAAAGCAGGGCCGGGAGTTTGGCTTAGTGGTAGTGTGCTTGCCTAGCATGCACGAAGACCTGGGTTCGATTCCTTGGTACCACATACATAGAAAAAAGCCGGAAATGGTGCTGAGGCTCAAGTGGTAGAGCTCTAGCCTTAAGAAAGTCCAAGGACAGTGCTCAGGCCCTGAGCTCAAGCCCAGGACTGGCAAAAAAAAAAGAAAGGAAAGCAGTTATGTTCAAAACAATAGAAACAGAAATAGCAATAATAACAGTTAACATTGACTGTTTAGTATAACTAGAATAATTGGTTTCAGTTTTGCTCTATTTTTTGCCTTCTCACATATTTTTATTACTATCAAATAGTTGTAAAGGTGTTGGCCCTTTTGTCACAGTCCACACAAAATCAGTGAAAAAGTATTCCTCTCAGATTCACTTCTTCATATCTATAACCTTTCGATATCATCATCCAAGCTCTTATTCACACTTATTAGCTTGGAATCCATTCTCCCCTCTAATCTACAAATTTAAGAAACATTTATTTTCTCAAACAAGGTAACAAATGAAAATAGGAAAGAGGATAAAATAGGGTTCTTGACCTCTAAATTCTCCATGTTGGCATATATGGAATAATCCATCTATTTAGCAGGATGATAGGTACACGTATAGTATGTGACAAATATAACTGTAATCAGTCTTTACATTACCCCAACAATAAAATACAATTAAAGAAAGAAAGGTACACACATAAAGGGCAAAAAAGCAGAACTATTTTCCAAGGACATTGAACACTGATAAACATTTGAAAATAAAAGAGAAAATAGAATGTAAAGGACAATAAAGTGGTTAAATTGTAAAAGGAGGGGGAAAGAGGGAGAAAATATTTTGAGCTGAGATTGGCTACTTTTTTAAAAAAGAAATGCAAATGATATACAAATGCAATTGATAAACATGATTAATGAAAAGTTTGAATACATAAGGAAAGAGATATGGGAGGAAGCCATATCTAAACGAGATGAAACCATAAACAAGGTGATATGAGAATGAGAGGAAGCTATAAAGGAGGCCATAATAAAGGATTTACAAAGAAAAATGGATGAATTCATAGAATGCACAAACAAAAAGCGGACAGAACTCCAACAAATGGCCAATGAGAGGAAAGCTGTTGAGCTAACCACTCAAATGGAAATTAAGGAGTTAAAGAAGTCCATACATGATCTAAAACAAGAGATGCAAGGCATCAGAAATGAGCAATTAGAAGGAGGTGAGATGAAGAATAAAGTAGAAAGTTTTGATAGTAGGTTAGACAATGCAGAAAAGAGAATTTACGGGGTTGAAGATAATTGAGTTGTTATAAAGGACAGAAAATGAGTCAAACCAAATCTAGAAAATATGAGAGAATGCTTCAGGGGGTTCAAGATACAATTAGGAAGCCTAATTTAAGGCTAATTGGTATTGAGGAGGGCCTGAAGGAAGAAGTCAGTGGTATAGGAAATACACTTCAGGGAATCATCTCAGAGAACTTCCCAAATATCTAAAAGTGTAGGAATTTCCTGTAGACACATGATCAAATGCTCGACATCTCTGGCTATAAAAGAAATGCAAATCAAAACAACTCCAAGATTCCGCTTCCCTCCAGTTAGGATGTAGCCAGGAGGGATCACTACTACACTGTTGGTGGGAGTGCAAACTTGTTCAACCACTATGGAAAGCAGTATGGCAGTTCCTCAAAAGACTAAACGTAGAACTCCCCTATGACCCAGCAATTCTACTACTTGGCATTTACCCAACCATCCAGAAACAAGGGCATACTAAATCCACTAGCACAACAATGTTCATTGCAGCATTATTTACCATAGCAAAGATATGGAACCAACCTAGATGTCCCTCAGTTGATGAGTGGATCAACAAGATGTGGTATTTGTACACAATGGAATTCTATGCTGCTATCAGAAAGAATGACATTGCCCCATTTGTTAGGAAATGGAAAGACTTAGTAAAGATCATATTAAGTGAGGTAAGCCAGACTCACAGGAACGCACGCGTAATGGTTTTCCTCATTTCCTTCATAATCAGTAGAAACCTTGGGCTCTCCTAGCAGAGATTTACAATAGAACAAATCCTAGATACATAAGGCCATATAGCATGACACTAAATTAAAGGACTTCAGGATATAGAAACAAAAGCCATATAATGAGTGTTGTCCTTAATGTACTATGTTATCTCTCAGCTCTTTTGCTGTCCCTTGGTTACCTCATATTGTTTCACCTGGTTATCTGACATATTGTATATATGTGTATTTGGTTATTTGAAGTCGGATAGGAAAGGGAGGAAAACAAGATAAAGGGTGGGGGGAGGGAAATGGGGACCAAGACATGAGAAATGGTATCAATGTATGTGAAGTAATGCATCTTCTATCTGGTGAATATAATGTAACTCTTTTATAATTACAATAAAAATATATGAAAAAAAGTTATCTTTATAAAAGGAGGGGGTAATAGGAGAATGTACCTTGGGATAGGCAATGGTGGATAAGGATTAGTTATTTCTAGGGAAGTATTCATCACTTCCCAACCTAAGAACTGTTATTGTTTGTCGAGTCACTTCTATGTATTGGAGCAGGTTGCTTTATAGGGTACTATTAATTATAGTGGCATTTTTGTATGATTCTCACTAGATGCTAGAGTACCCCTTCACAAAGTGGGTCCAACACAAATACATGCAGATAATGCCTAATATTTTGGAGAGCAAAAGTACCTCCAAATGAGAAGCACTGAAATAGGACCTTGAAAACCTTGTTATGATATGTGAGCTTGAAATACATCAACAGCTAAAAAAGAAATTGAATCACTCCAAAACTAATCTTCAAAGAAACAACCATCTCATTAAAATATGGGCCAAAGACTCAAAGAGAATCTTCTCTGAAGAAGAAATAAGAATGGCCTATAGATAGATGAAGAACTGCTTGACATCTCTGGCCATAAAAGAAATGTAAATTAAAACAACTCTAAGATTCCACCTCACTCCAGTTAGAATGGCCATGATCAAGAAATCTAATAAGAACAGATGCTGGAGGGGATGAGGCCAGGAGGGATCACTACCTACACTCTTGGTGGGAGCGCAAACTCGTTCAACAATTATGGAAAGCAGTATGGCAGTTCCTCAAAAGACTAAACATAGAGCTCCCCTATGACCCAGCAATTCCACTACTTGCCATTTTCCCAATCGTCCAGAAACAAGGACATACTCAATCCACTAGCACATCGATGTTTATTGCAGCACTATTTACCATAGCAAAGATATGGAACCAACCCAGATGTCCCTCAGTTGATGAGTGGATCAACAAGATGAGGTATTTATACACAATAGAATTCTATGCTGCTGTCAGAAAAAATGACATAGCCCCATTTGTAAGGAAATGGAAACACTTGGATAAAATCATATGAAGTGAAGTCAGCCAAACCCAAAGGAACATAGGCTCAATGGTTTCTGTCATTTGTAATAATTAGTACAAATCTTGGACTCTCGTAACAGAAGATTAAAATAGCTCAAAACCTAGATACATAAGGCCATATAGGATGAGGCTAAATGAAAGGGCCTCCAGGAAATGGAAACAAGAGCCGTATAATGTGTGATTGTTGTTCTTATTGTACTATGTTATATCTCATCTCTTTTGCTGTCCCTTGGTTATCTCATATTTTTATAGTATTTCACCTTGTTATCTGATATATTGTGTATATGCTTATTTGGTTATTTGAAATAGGATAGGGATGGGGGGATAAACAAGATGAGGGGCTGGAGTAGAGGGAGGGAAATAGGGACTAAGACATGAGAAAGGGTATCATTGTGAAGTAATGCACCTTCTTTCTGGTGAATATAATGTAACCCTCCTATTAATTACAATAAAAATATATGGAAAATATGTGAGTTTTATTCTAAATGCCATATAATCATAGCAGCAATGTGTAAGGAAGATTAATTTTTATGGTCAAGAATGATGATAGAAAGGAATTGAACCTGGGTCTTTGTGCATGCTACCACTAGGCCAAACTCCTGGACCAAGATGGTGTGATTTTATGATACAACTCAGAATTGTATGGCATTTAAGCTGCAAGACTTGTTTGTTTCAGAAATTTAAGTGTAATATTTTCAGTTGACTACAGGCTGTGGAAAAGGAAACCATAGAAAGTGAAACGTCAGATAAAGGAGCACTACCATAATTTCTGAAAGAAATTTGCAATATGCAACATTTTGGCTAATTGAATTCTGAAAGGAATTTTTCCTGTAAAAACATAAAGAAGAAAAAAAGCATGAAATTAACATACTGAAACTGGCAGAAATTCTTGCCTTATAGCATATTTTGCGTACCAAACAGAAATAAGAAGTTAGATCTAACTTTGATTATGAAATACCTCTGATCTGGAAGTAGTTCTAGACTTAGATAAGAAAAAATATTTTAATAACTGAAATGTATATTATTGATGTATCATTTTATGAAGTGTACATCCCTAGGAATTGTCTTTGGTGCTAATCCACAGTCACAATAGTGAATGTGAATGAAAAGTAGGTACTTAAATCTAATTCTGTACCATACCAGTGTGTAATACTGCCATGTACACAAGTAGGAATTATCATAAAGATGAGTGTTTTGGGGAAATAATCTGAGATTACTAGTACACATTCCTTGTTTTGGTATAATATTATACATACTTTGAAATAATGAATACTTCCTAAAATATTTAGTTTTAAGTATAGAGAATCAATATTGCTTAGTCTGGTTATTATTCATTGAGCAATCATTTGTTGAACATTTAACATGTACCAGATACTGTCAGAATCAGGAAATAAAGACATGAGAGGGGACAGTTTACTCTCAATTGCTAACACCACACAGGTCATACCACATAAAATCAGTGAGTAAAACTTTGTCAGCTGCTAACTTGGTGTGTTGAGTACTGTAATGTTCTGAAGAGGTGGCGGAGGAGCTTCGAGAGTAGCTGGCAGTACATCTGAATATTCAAGACTGAATATTGGACAGGGAGACAGTGGCAATTTAAGCTGAGTTAATACATGTGTACCTTCCATGGGTTCTGCCTCTGCTTTTACTTAACAAATAATGTAGATGTCCAAATTGTCGGTTATTCCTAGAGGTGGAGTGAAAGATTTACAAGGAGTTGTTATGGCTTTCAAAATCAGATAGGTTTTTCACAACTTCTCAGTTTCACAAATGGCTCAGCACTAACATAAATGAGTTACTGTAATTTTCTAAAACAGAGTTAAAAAAGAAGCTTCATCATAGGGCTGGGATGTAGGTCAGCGGCAAAGTGCTTGCCTAGCAAGTGCAATGTCCTGGGTTCGATGCCCAGTACCAAAAAAGAAGACAAAAAAAAAATACAGTGAAACAAGCTTCATCATATGCAACCTTACAATTGTTTACTGTATGACTGTGCAATGATATAATTGACAAACTATGACAATAAAATGAATTTAAGGAGTTCTCAAATGCCTTACGGACCTTTGAAAATATGATGACTTTGATTTAATTTAGATGGGGTTATACTCATATTTTTTCTTATTGGAAAAATTCTTATAAACATGTGTTTACAAGAGGTTCTTTTCTACTTATAAAGATCTATAATCAAATTACTGCAATTAAAATTCATTTAACCTTTTTGTTGGCAGTCTTTATACAATTCCTTATCTATAACATTAACTTAAAGCAAAGCTAATTCATAACTTGTCTTTGGAATGCTCAGAATATTATTGAGTGCATTATATGTGCATGTTGTGACAATTTGCATTTGTATAATTCTGATTGTAAAATTATTACCATGAACTATTTCAACTGGGCCTACTTATAGTTCAATAAAACAAAATAAACAGTGGAAGACTACTGTAAAAAAAAGAATGATGGTAGATAAGTAAATGAAGTGATTATACAATAGCTAAATGTTCTTCTTCCTATTTCCAATGCTATCACTTCAGCTTAAATGGGAGAGAATTCGATAATATTTCTATCATGAACCATACTTGTTTCTATCTCTCTGGCTCACTATTCCTCTTAAAACCTAGAGTAAAAGCGCTTCTAACAATTCCAGTTTCCCTCAAAGTCACTAAGGTTCTGGCTTGCAATATACATCCTTTCTGACCTTTTACCATATACAAACCAGTTCAAACTATTGCTCTTTCCTGTTAGCTTGAATTCATAACCTAAAAATCAATATGTAATAAATTATCACACATTCTTAATGTAATACTTAATGTTAATTTGGGAGGTTGATTTGTACTTAAAATTAGTACATCTACCAATCATAAACTGGCAGAGAGTAGAAACAATTTACATCTCATACATTTTCCAGATTATAGAGGAAAATTTATAGCCAAAAAGATGTATTTTGATTCAATTAAAACTCAAACATTATTACCAAAATGAATAATGTTTGTGCTCTTCTCCTGACCAACTGAAATGCAAGTGTATCAAAAAGAGAACAGGAAAATAAATACATTTATTACTGAAATGCTTATATGTTATATGAAAATGCTGCAGAAATGTATAATTTTCAGTATAGAAAGTAAAATATAATATACATATAATAAAATATAATATAAACAGTCATGATTTCTTGCAATTTTTCTACCATCTAGCAGAAGATTTGGATTCAAAACTAACATCATTTCTTATATTAACTGAGGCAAATTATTATTATATGAACTGGTAACTTGATTCCGAATGTTAGTTGATGTCAAATTTACAAATTACATACTTGAGTTCCTAATGTGAAGTCTTCACAGGAAGTATATGAAATATATAATATATAATATAATATAAATATATAAATAAAATATACAAGTAACAGGATGGCCTGATAATTTTATAAAATTGGTGTAGCTAATTCTCTGATAGGAATGTGGGTTACAAATTTTTATTCTTTCGAAAGTTCAACTTAAATAAAAAATAATTGATTGGAAAATTATTCACAGATATTTTTTGAAATCTCACCTATAAAAGCTACATTAGCTTTGGTACACATGTCATTTAAATCAAGTAGTTTCCATATTTTACATTAATTGTCTCCAACTCTTGATAATTCTCTACCTTCTTATAAATATCATTGTCCAGGGCCAGGAGTTTGGCCTAGTGGTAGAGTGCATGCATAACATGCAGGAAGACCCGGGTTGGATTCCTCAGTACCACATACATACAAAAAAGCAAGAAGTGGTGCTGAGGCTCAAGTGATAGAGCTCAAGCCAAAATGACTGGAAAGGACTTTAAAATAATTGTCTAATGCTTTGGTTTCATGACTTAAGTGGCAGAATAATAAAAGAATGAGTCCAGGCACCACAATATAGAATATTTTTTGATATATTAGTAGGGAAACCAAGGCAGGAGATTTGTTTTATTTCCAGCAACTTCAAGGAAATGGTAACATTACTGACTAGCCTACCAAACTAATATATGCTATTCTAGAATATCTAATTACAAATTAATTGCTTTTTTAAAGCACTTCCTGACTTATTTGGAAAAAAAATCTTTCTTTACAAAGTCAAGACAAGTGCATTCCTGTCTTCCTTGTCCCACACAAGGATATCAGAAGACAATATAACTTTAAACAACCCAACCACTTGCATCCAAACTTAAGACAGGCATTACAGATTTTTGAAAATTTTCAGTTAATGAACATGCTTACTAATTCAAATGATTCTGAAATTCTTGACAACTCATCAACCCTGTGTTAAACATGACCTAATGGATTAAGATATTGAGTAGACCTTCTTGTATGGTATGTTGGAAACTTTTCATAGGGGCCCACAAGACCCTGATCTAAAAGTAACCAGGGGGTGCCCGTGATGAAAGACTTTGTTGCCATGGCATCATCTCATAAATCATCAATTACCATCTCTTATTATGAAGGTGACAGCCACATACTGTCAAAAAAGGATTTGCATTTTTCTTTAGTTTTAAGATTTTTTTTAACTAGACATCATTTGCTTTGTAAAAGAAATGTCATGACAACCACAGAACACTTAAGCTTGTTATTGAGTACTCAAGCGTTCATTTGGAGTTTGTCAGCTTGGCATTTCAGCATCCCAATCTTTTTTGCATTATTGAGTAGTTTATCTCAACAGTTCATAAATACATTTCTAAGCATATGTATGTAGTATAATAAAGTAAACCCACCACAAGCAATGGAACTTTTCTGGTTGCTATGACAACCTAAACTGATCAATTTCCTGTCACTATTTTTTAAAAAGACACTCTCCTGTGGCTGTAAATACTAATTACAAACGCAAGCCGTTTGCTAACATGCTCAGCTTACAGATTAAAGCAGTTCATGCCTAATTTATCATTTAACATGTCCTCCCACATTTATAGTGTGGTACAGAATGAATAATGACTTTACTTGTTTACAACATCTCCAACTTAATTTCACTAATTATTTTTGCAGTTGCTGGAAATTAGTTGTGCTGCTATGAATTCAGTAAACTCAATAGATGTGCAAGGAACAAGGAAAATTCTTAAATTTGCAGATTAAGGACAAAAGGTTTCCTTAGAACTTCTTGTAACTGCACATTTAAAAGAAAGCAGTTATATTTGAACTAGGAAAATGGAAGAATTTTCAAGAACATATATGAAAAGGCATGTCTTGTTCATACCATTTAACTACAGAACTAAAGCATTTCATTAAAATCACAAGAGAACAATATGGTAAAAGTGAAGCTGATACTGCAATTGTGTTGTGTAGCTTTGCAAAAAGGCTAGTTTTAGAGGGAAAAATCAATTGATTAGACAGTCATAGTGCATGAAACTAATAAGTCATCCCTTCCTTACCTATATAACCAGTTTACAGAAGCAATAAATTCTATTTATTCATCATTTTTGAGGCAGAGATAGAGAGGGTCAGAGAATATCTAAACATGTAAATAAAAACAATGGATTACTACTGGAGAATTTATAACTGAGAAATGAGGACATGATTGCACGAAAAACATATTTTTATATATATTAAAATTTTCATTTCTATTTTTCCTAGATGAATTACATGATGGCCAGAGGAATGTCAGAATGGACCATCATCATGTAACTATTAAAACAAATGGCCCCTAAATTGATTCTTCATAGTGTTTCACCCCAAAACCTAGACTTTGCTTTAAACATTTTGCTATTTCCAAAATAGAACTGGTTGTTCCTAGACTTTGAATAATTCACCTAACCTTCCTAAGAAAGCTAACAACTCCTCAAATTCATATATTATAAACATGCTCCAGTTGATTTTTCTGAAAAGGATAATCACCAATGGGAATGCATATTGACCACAATGTTGAGTAAAGATCCGGGGCAAAATGTGAATATTTAAGATCACACTACTCTTTCTCCCCAATATAATAAATGAAAATGTGACCTCCAACATATCTCCACCATGTCTTCGGTTTAACAAAAGGGATCTTTCCCATTTACTGTTAATCAGCACAAATTATACATCCAAAGAAAGTAAAAATCCTTTAGTGGGTCTCCTGTGATTGAACAAGAAGGAGTGACAAAGCCCTTCCAACTGCTTCTCAACTCAGCAGCTGTAGTATCAACACTCTAGGGCTCTATGGGTCTCTGACAGCCTGCGCTCACAGGTGCCCCTTTCCTGCTAGCACCAGCTCAGTGACTCTACAGCAGGAATTTTACATCACCACAGTGTGTCCAGGTGAAAGCTCCAGTGCCCTTATTTCAAAGGAAAATCTGGTCAGCTTGAAGCAATGAAAACTAATCAGAAGGCAGTCAGCCATTGGCTAGGAGCACATGTTCAGCAAAACAAAGGATGGAATCAAAAGTTTGGGGGACTGTTTTGCATATGTATAGTTGATGGGACTGTGCATTCTGCCGACATTTTGCTACATGAATAATTAACTTCAAAACCAAATTATAAAATATAAATAATAAAATCTAAAACTATAAAAATAGGTAAAATTCAAATATAAGCAAGTGTGATCTAATTCCATAAATATTTATTGAATATTAAAGTGTAAATGTCAAAAATATGGTACAAACACTGTAGGTACAATGATGGTCAAAACAAAAAGGAGTCTTTGAGAAATCTGTACTGTACTAAGCACTTCTAAAGATTTCCACAGCTTGATTTTTCTAATATTTTATCTGGACAAGTCTGTAAAAGACATTTTTCAATCCATTTTATAGATAAGAAATTGACAGATTTTGATCCAATGCCAGTGGCAGGCTTATAACACAGGACTCAGTGACCCAGGCCAGCATAAGCAAAGAGCGTCCCAATACTGTTTCATAAGAAAAGGCCGGATGTGGTAGCATGAATCTATCATCTTAGCCACAGAATATGTGTGCGTGCATGTGTGTGTGTGTGTGTGTGTGTGTGTGTGTGTGTGTGTGTGTGGGTGTGTACATAAAAAGTTTACCAGGCCAGCCTGAACAAAAACTAAGGCCCCCATCTCAAAAATAGCAAGAGCAAAAAGAGCTATGGGCATGGATAACAAGTATGAAGCTCTGAGCTCAAATCCCAATACCACATCCACCATATCCCACCCCCAAAAGGAGAACCAAAACTATTTACAGATTAAGTGATTTGTCTGTGGGCTTGGAGGTATTGGATGATAGACTATGTCATAACATGAGACTTTGGACCGCAAAATCAAGATTCCTACCACTTTGAAAGCATTTCCAAATATATGTTTTCCTATAATAGCATAACTGAAAACCCTCTATGTAGTATCTTCTCTTAGAGAGTCTCAAAACAAATGAACAAATTATAAGACTCTAAGGAGTCTTGCAGTAAAACCCATTCATTTGTCTTTATATAAAGCTTTTATTTGCCAAATTAATTTGACCCCAGAATCCTCTCTGAGGGAAAAATGAATTCATGAGGACTCAAGAACTGATGATTAACTCATTTGTTTGGATCAGTGTAAGGAGCACATTTCAGGAAGGACATGTATATTGGAGAATTAAATAGTACAGTTTTAAATCAATTCATCATAATGTGAGATTATAAAAGACTGTGAGGATTCTTGCCCCTTCCTATTCTTTTTCTGGGGACATTTCTCCCTGGGCTACCTTCCAATCTGGATCCTCAAATCTCAGCCTCCTAAAGTAGCTAGGATTACTGGCATGAGCAACTGGTGCCCACATTGCCCTTTTCTTACCAGCTATTATGAGAATGCTGGACACAAAGGTATGTGTTGAGATAATTAGGCCTATGTACATCATTAATAGGATAGAAAATTCAGGAGATCAACAAGATAATTGAGTTAAGATAGAGTCTCAGTCCTCTTTCTTAGTATCTATGTATTGATACTATCAAAAACTGCTCAAACCACTCCATGGTGAGATAGCTGACCACAGACCTAGAGCACTCTATAATGTAAGAAAGCAAGGAAACACACAAATAAATCTACATTATTGGTGGCATGTAAAACAATGGCACATAGGAGCCAAATGAAAGAACTTCCAAGTGACAAAGATGGAAGAATTTAAACAATAAAATAATTCTTGTTATGGGAGTTATAATTCAGTTGTAATGCACTTGACTACTACTAAACAAGACTTCATGAGTTCAAATCAAAGGACTTCCAACAACAAAAACAATGATAATAAATCAATAATCATCATAAATATTACCATATTAGATTACAACCAAATGTATAAAATTAAATGCTTGATTCTGTAGTTCTAAAAAATGACTAAACAAATGCACAGAGATGATCTAAATTTTCCATGTAGGAAGAATTCAAATAATTTTGCAGATAGTGATGACCTTCCAGAGATTCTCAAAGAAAAGAGCATAGAAAGAAAAATAAAAGTAATTATCAAGTACCTGCTATGAAGAAACTTGACAACCACTACTTATATCAAATAGTAAGTTCAATCTCAACAGTAATAAGTCATCATGATAGTATGTACCCTTGACCCGATGTGAAGCAAGTATGAATATCTATGTCTTCCATAAGAAAAATAACTTGAACTCAGTCATCATAAAAGCACTAGACAAACCTCAATAAAGACAACATCTACAAATACTGACTGGTAATTCTCAAAAATAAAAAAGAAGGGTTTCAAAGGAAGTGTAAACAGATGTGTCAGATAACTCTAATGTGCCAGGTAAAGGTCACTAAAGAAAAACTGAGACTAACTAAAGTAAATGCTTTAGTTAAAAATAGTATATCAGGGGGCCGGGAGTTTGGCCTAGTGGTAGAGTGCTTGCCTAGCATACACAAAGACCCGGGTTCAATTTCTCGGTACCACATACATAGAAAAAAGCCGGAAGTGGTGATGAGGCTCAAGTGGTAGAGCTCTAGCCTTGAGAAAGTCCAAGGACAGGGCTTATGCCCTGAGCTCAAGCCCAGGACTGGCAAAAAAAATAGTATATCAGGACTGATTCCTTAACTGTGACAAACTGATCTGCTAATTTTAAGATATTAACAGTAGAGGAAACTAGATAATGTGATGTGAGACTTCTCTGAACAATCATTAAAATGGTCCTCTGTAAATCAGTAACTATATTAAAATACAATTATTTTTAATTGTTTAAATCAGGATGGGATGAGAGATGAGCACACCCTTAGTACCTGTGAAGCCTTAGGTTTAGTCTCTGGAATTACATACACACACACACACACACACACACACACACACACACACACAGCCTCTAACAACCCTTTTATCAAGCCCATTTTATTAAAAACTATCTTATTCTTATACTAATTGGAGTGATAAATGAAGAGGGACAGCTGGACAAGTATAGACTAGAGGCCATTTGTTTTCAATTCTATTAAATATATAGACTAATTTTAAAAAGACTTTTTAAATCAGGTATTCTAAATCCCTGCATATAATATTCTGAAAGCTTTGAGTATATGCTTTATTACCCAGTGTAACTTATGACAAAAATAAAACCACTATCCTCTTTAGAGTTTGTGTGTCAGATAAATCAATGTATGATCTAATAGGTAATTGTAAAACTTACAGCACAAAGAATGTAATAACACAATTTTATAATTTAAGCTAATTTCTTTAAAGAAGCATGACAATACAGGTCTGTTGACCAAGTATATTATTACAGTAATGTATTGTTTGACTACACAAGTTAAAAGAAAAAGTATTTTAATGAAGATCAAAGAATATTTTTTCACATATTTGAGCAAAAGTATTCTGTACAGAAACTCTTGTGATGATAATTGTTTCCTAAATGCTTTTTAAACTCTCCCAATTATAAGCATGCTATTTTATTAACATGAAATAACAATATGTTTTAATAGTTTTTTCCCATTTTCAAAAATCTGGAACACTTTGTGTCAAATGGGACAACAATGTTTTCATGAATTATTAATAACATATCGCTAACATCAACTTATTGATTGAGCTACACTCAGCCTTTCTAATGATTTTCACTTTTTGAAGTTTTTTTTGCTATGAATTTATTTTGTTTACATTTCCTTTTTGAACAGGAAAAAATGATTAAAAAAATAAAAACCTCTAAATGACAATCGAAAGTAACAACATATCTTTGGTGTTCTTATGAGCTGGGAATGGGGAGAAAACTTTGAGGAAGCAAATTCCTCATACTGAAGACTCTGTTATCTAAAACAGAAAGCCAAGATGTCCTTAGGGCACTTCACATTTATCTGCAGGACTTTAGAGCAGGTTGCCATGGAACATAATTCCTTCAAGGACTATAAATCAATGAACGGCCATTTTGGCATAATAGTCCCATTTCTTAACATTATTTTGTACTATTCATCAAGATGTATTACAAACCATACCAATTTAGGGACAATGCTTTTCTTTTTGAAATGCATTCATACTGTGTCTTAGAATCAACTCTGCGTTAGCAACTAATTAGTTACACTGACAAACTTTTCAGAATAGGGCTATACAATTTTAGAAAATGTCACTAATCTCTTTGTAAATTAATGAAACGTTCCCCATCATAAAATAATAAGTACTTATCAGCCCTTCCTCTTTATCCTGCCTCTGTCATTTAGTTAAAACTACCCTGCACCCTCCACAAAAAATCATGATCTGACTGCCGCCCTATTCACTGGTGGCTAGCTTTATGGATATTTTAGCATGCTCTTCATTTTCTCATCACTACGGCAACTCCTCAGCATTTTAAATGAAGGACAGACTTTACCTGAACATTCAAACAAACTCTCTCACTTCACAAAAGCCTATTTCACTAGAGAAATCCACTTTGCTTTCCTTTTCAATGAAACACACAGCCTGAGACCTGATAGACTGCACCCTCACATTATCAAATAGAACATGCAGAATATTTTATTATGCTACACATGGCTAAGAAATTTTAGTATTCACAGGATTATGGTAATTAAGTCTTCCTTCACTTTGGGTGATGTGACACTTGCTTGACTATAATGTCACTCCACTTAAAGTCTGTGTAAACAACATTATCTTAGTCACTCTGCATTACATTTCCAACTGTGAGCAAAATTACAAGGTCAGAGTGGACAAGAATGTAGGTAATCTCAAGAAAACATCATGTAAATGCTTTGTTCAAGGTTCAAATTAGGTATTTTAAAAAAATAGGCAAAAAGAATATTTTCTACAGTAATATTATAGGATTATTACCTAGATGGCATTTGTTGTAAGGCTCATAGATATTCTTAGAGTCAGTAGTAAAGACAAAGATGTCCATGATTTTGATGCTTTGTAGATAAAAGATAGCAAATGCTGTTTGCTAAGGCTTCATTCAAACTAACAAATGTGTGGACACTCAGCCAATATTAGTACATGGAATGCAATTTGCTTTGGAAATGAAGAACGATCAATATGTTAAATATACACATTATTGTTTTCAAAATGTAGGTAATAAACATTTTATTGAGTAACTAGAATATTCAGATTTGATAGAGTGCTGACTTGCCAACTGCATTGTCACTCAGTGAACTTTACCTAAGAATTATTATCTTCAAAATGCTATGACCTAAAAAAGAAAAAAATGTGCTCTGACCTACGTAGTTGAGACTCCCTTAAAACTTCGGAAATACTGTGTGTTTTAAATTAATTATCTGATGTTTATTGTGAAAAAATAAATAACTGGATTAAATTTCCACATTGACTATGTTAGATGCAGACAAAAATAACCTAGATTATCCTGGTACAAGATTCTCTTTGCTGAACTAGTGGAAATAACACAGTAAAAAAATAATGGTTTTCAGAGTGTACTTGAACAGCACAACAATATGCCACTTACTGAAAATGGCAAAGAAAGTTCTTAAATTATGAGGAAAGCAGTATAAACCTTCAAAAGTAAGTTGTGTTATTTTATTCTTAGTGTCACCTTTGGGAAATAAGGTAGATATGTGCATATGAATTATATTAGTTTACAGCTTATTTGGACCAAATATGTGAACCACAATTTTCCTGTTATATAGGACATTCAAACACAAGCAGAAGCTTTTTCTGTGTATGTGGTAGTGAGGGATCGAACCCAGGGCTTCGTGTATGCTAGGCAAGCCCTCTACTACTAGGCCACACTCTTGGCCCCAGTATTGAAATATTAAAGTCATGTGTAATCACTTTTCTTTCTCGTTAAAGCTCTTGCAATATCAGGTTTGCAAATGAAAGTTCTTTCCAGCACATATCGAATATAAGAAACCCTGAAAGCTCTATTTCTCTAAGCAAAACTGTCCCCAAAATGCAAAACCTGATCAGCACTGTGTCCAAAAGAAACACAGAATATATGAAATAGTCAACCACAGAATCCTCTTTCTACTTTTGTAGAATTCACATATTAAGTGAGCTAAAATTCTGTAGTACTCTCTTCCTCAAATCAGAAATATGCATAAAGTGCGCTTGAAAGTAAACAAAAATCCATAGCAAATAATGGCATTACAATAATTTCATTATATTCCAGAATTTGTAATATAATGCTCAAGATGGGAGAAAATGATAGATTGAAGATACTTCAGCATCACTGTCTAGTGCTTATAATACTGAGGTATTTCTCCATGTTGTCCCTCATCACCCGTGCCTAAATGTGCTTAAGGAAGTAAGGAAACACAAAGAAAAATAAGACCATTATAACAGTATCCACAAATGGACAAAATTTCAATTTTTCCATTATTCTTGGTACATAATAAGTATCATTTCAATAAATTTCCATAAATACCTACACTAGAAAGAACGGAGGCAATTAAAAACTCTTCTATCAAAGGAACATAGGGTCAATGGTTTCCCTCATTTGTCATAATCAGTAGAAACCTTGGACTCTTCTAGCAGAGATTTGCATAAGGTGTATGATGCTAAATGAAAGGACCCCCAGAACATAGAAACAAAAGCCATATAATGAGTGATTGTTGTCCTTAATGTACTATGTTGTCTCTCATCTCTTTTTTGCTGTCCCTTGGTTATCCCATATTATTACAGTATTTCACTTTGTTATCTGATATATTGTATATATGCGTATTTGGTTATTTGAAATAGGATCTGGAAGGGGGAAACAATATGAGGGTCAGGGGTGGTGGGAGGGAAATGGGGACCATGAAATGAGAAAGGGTATCAATGTATGTGAAGTAATGTACCCTCTATCTGGTGAATATAATGTAACCCTTCTATTAATTACAATAAAAATATATGAAAAAACCTCTTCTATACTGCTGATAGAAGGTGATATCAAAACAGCCTATGGCTATCAAAATAACCTTGAAGAACAGTTTGACAATAACTATTAAAATTGGAGATGTGCATACCCACTCAACCAAAACTCTTCACTTTTAGGTTTACATCTTATTTCAGGTCTTCCAGAGGCAAGACAGTGTTCTTTTGTTGTTTGGATTTTCTGTGGGTGAGCCTAAATGTCCTGCCGGGAGTTTGGCCTAGTGGTAGAGTGCTTGCCTAACATGCACGAAGACCCGGGTTCGATTCCTCGGTACCATATACATAGCAAAAAGCCAGAAGTGGTGCTGAGGCTCAAGTGGTAGAGTGCTAGCCTTGAGAAAGTCCAAGGACAGTGCTCAGGCCTTGAGCCCAAGCCCAGGACTGGCAAAAAAAACATGAATAATTAAAATGTAGAACAACACTGATACATACAAAGTCTATAATCAATCCTTTAAGTGAATAAACTAGATATTTGTCAATATAAATAAAGCAAAAATACAGTGTATATGTAATTACAAAGCATAATACATTATCGTACAATTTATGTTAATTGGGAAAAAATATGGGGCTTTGAACTTGCAGTCTCAAACTTGCTGTGCCCTACCACTTGAAACATGCCCTCATGTCTTATTTTTGTGACAGGATCTCAAACTTTGTTCCAATACCAAACTCAGACATTGATCTTCCTATCTCTACCTCCCAAGTAATTGAGATTACAGGTATAAACCAATATATGTAACCAATTTAGAATTCTTTAGAATCAGTCACAAATGCAATATAATATTTGCATATAAAAACATACTTTTTTATTTTTATATTAAAGAAATTATATACATTTGAACTGTGTCATAATTATACTTATTTCTGTACTAGCAAATTAACGAGAATATCTATGATGATACCAAAATTAACTCCAAATAAATATGTCATGTACATTTCCCTGACTCGGTAAAAGGTTACACTATAAATAGATATGTGCATACATATATGTATGTGACTGAGTACAATTGATAATTACAAAATGAGGTTTGAAACATTAGGCTGGTTCTAATTCCTTATGGGTCTAAAGCACATACAACTTGAAATTTGATTCCATTCACATGCTAGCGCTGATATCAGTAGGCTGGCTGTGCCTTCTTGAACTAATCACTTAACACTCTGCTTCATTATCATCATCTTTAAAACAAAGACCCTAAAAGCACCTACCTTATGAGGTTTCTACAGTGATTTAGTGGACTAAGCATGACAAGCAGCCTCAAATCATGTTTAACAAATGATAAGTATTAGGTTATGACATAAAAGAGAGCTGGTTATTGATTTAAATTTACCTTATTTATATCTGACTTGGTCAAATTTTAGTTAGCAGATTTCATTAATTTAATTGGTATTGTTAAACATCTTTCTTTTTTTTTGCCAGTCCTGGGCTTGAGCTCAGGGCCTGAACTCTGTCCTTGGACTTTCTCAAGGCTAGCAGTCTACCACTTGAGCCTCAGCACCAATTCCGGCTTTTTTTTTTTTTTTGCTGTGTATGTGGTACCGAGGAATCGAACCTGGGTCTTCATGCATGCTAGGCAAGCACTCTACCACTAGGCCAAACTCCCGACCACATCTTTCATTCTTATTCTATAACAAATTACTTCTGATCATATAGAGAAGGAAGCACCATGTAGAGAAATATAAGAAAAATCAACTATTTTTCCCATTGTCACATGTACTGACCAGTTGTGCAACAATGACTTATCTTTAACATGGGTCTGTGTTAAATTTTCTCTTATAACAGTTTCTCAACAAATATATCTTTCTAATTAATTCAGTATTTGAGTTTTTACACACTTTTCTTCTGCCCACTCCAATTTCTCATGGGAAATGACAACCCATAACATATAACTCTAAAGATTTATAGTGTTGATCACAGAGGTCATTAAAGCAGAGACAGTAATGACTATCAAGGAGGAAGTTTAGCTACCTTTTTCTTCCCTTTTATTTTTTAGAAAGAATGTTTCTGTTTAAGGCAAGTATGCTTTTGGAATGCCAATGATGAAAGAGGTATTCAGATGTCAAAAGCCTTGTAGCAGAGTGGGATTATGTCCTACTAAAGTTCAGGGTAGGATAGTAAAACAAGCAAAGTCTCAGATCAGTTAAACAGGACCTCTTTATATTTTTTGCTTTCACGTATTTTATTAGCACATATTAACTGTACAATGTGGCTCATTGCACTATTTTTCTATACATATAATTTGGTAACACGTATACCTTTTAGTACCCTTTCTTAGCTCCTACCCACCATTAAAGATTTGTTTTTTGCATTTTAAAGCATGGGTTGTGGGCTTAGAATGTGGCTTATTGTTAGAGTGCTTGCCTAGTATGTATGAAGCCCTGGGTCCTATTCCTCAATATCACATACACAGAAAAGGCCGAGAAACTCAGGGACAGTGAGTGCCCAGGTCCTGAATTCAAGCCCCAGTGATGGCCCCCCTCGGAAAGTGTATTGCATTAGATTTGTTTCATATATACAATATATACATTTTGGTCATACTATCCCACTCCATATCACATATTTTGTCTCCATCCAGTCTGGAAAATGAGTATCATATTAGCTTTTTGGCTCTTGGTTTCTCTGTCTCTCTCTGTCTCTCTGTCTCTCTCTCTGTCTCTTTCTCTGTCTCTCTCTCTCTCTGTCTCTCTGTCTCTCTCTCTGTCTCTCTCTCTCTCTCTCTCTCTCTCTCTGTCTCTCTCTCTCTCTTTCCCTCCCTCCCTCTCCCTCCCTTCCCCTCCCTCCCTCCCTCTCTCTCTCTGTCTCTCTCTCTCTGTTTCTCTCTCTCTGTCTCTCTCTCTTTCCCTCCCTCCCTCTCCCTCCCTCTCCCTCCCTCCCTCCCTCCCTCTCTCTCTCTCTCTCTCTCTCTCTCTCTCTCTCTCTCTCTCTCTCTCTCTCTCTCTCTCTCTCTCTCTCTCTCTCTCTCTGTGTGTGTGTGTGTGTAGATGTGGGTGTGGGTGCGGGTGGAACTGGGGAATGTATTAGGCATATGTTCTACCACTTCAGTCATGCCTCCAACTTCTATTTTCATTGGTTATTTTCAATGTAGGTTCTTACCAACTCTGGGATGTGATTCTTTTACTGATGATTCTCTCCCTGGGGACAAAGACATGTTTTTCACCTTTAGCTGGGATGATGGGCCCATGACACCATGCCCAGTCACTAGTTAAAATCGTGTTTGCAAATGCTTATTCCAGGCTGACCTCAAACAGCAATCCCCACAATCCATCTCTGTCAACAAGGAAGATAGGTTTGAGCCACCACACTTAAGGGTTTATTTTAGACTGTGAAACACTAACTCTTGGCTCCGTAGATGAAACCCCACATATTTCAAGGATCAGTACTCAGAATGGAGTTACTCCCAATTAAACAAACATCTTTGGACAGGAGTCATGGTAGAAGCATCTCCTGTAGAAATTTATAGGCTCTGGGCAAGATGTAGTTCGAGCAGTCTTCGATGACCTTTTATAGCTTTAGAATGCATATTTATGAGATTCCTCCCTCGCAATCAATCAGCTTGCTTGGCTTCCTTCCTTCCTTCCTTCTTTCCTTCCTTCCTTCCTTCCTTCCTTCCTTCCGCTAAAATTAATAAAAGTGTGATTCTTACAATGTCAACATATATCTGGTCACATTTAAAACTGTTCTTAATGCCAATTCCAAAGCATCAAGCACATTCACAATGCTATGATGAGCATTAGTCCAGCCCAGAGCCTCAGTGTCCCAAGGTATAAGCATGTAGGCAACCTCTCAGGAAACCTGGTCACTCAGTTCTAGGACTGGAGTTCTTCAGGATCTGCCTGGCACAAACAACGTGTTTAGGAGAATGCTGGGTAACCTGGCTTCCCTGCCTCAGGCTAGAAGCGAATACTTTGGCACTAGAGATGAGTGATTTGGGCAGCACTAAACAGTATCTCTTTACAAAAACGCAGATGAGGGCTGGGAGTTTGGCCTAATGGTAAAGTGCTTGCCTAGCATGCACAAAGACCCAGGTTCGATTCCTCAGTACCACATACATAGATAAAAGTCGGAAGGGATGCTGAGGCTAAAGTGGTAGAGCTCTAACCTTAAGAAAACGCAAGAACAAAGCTCAGGCCTTGAGCCCTAGCTCAGGACTGGCAAAAAAATTTAAATAATAATAAAATAAAAAACCGCAGATGATCATATTGTTTTATCATTGCCAATGTGTATCAAAAGTTCAAAGTTTTTTATGATAACTACTTATAATTCTCTTATTTCTTATTTTAACCATTTGTAAAAATAAAGGGATTTCAAATTGATGGTTTGGGAAATGTTTAAAGGCAAGCCAATTTAAAATAATATAACACATGCTATACACATGCCTTTCTATTAAAGCAAACAAAATTGGGCTTTAAATAGAAAGCTTAATTATGATGTGTGATAGAAATATACTCAAATAATCTTGTTAGGGCAAGGCAGTAATGGTCTGTTGCATATTGTATCTCACTGATACACCGGAAAGCATAAAACTCGTAATTCTATATTAATTTTCAAACTACTTTGGAGGAAAATAAGTTGGGTATTTCTATGCAATTAAAAATCATGACATGCATAACCAACATTTTGAGTAGCAGAAGAACAATTTACAAGCACGCCACTTATTTTTTATTTACTTTTTTATTTGAATTTTCCATCATCATGAGCTTTAAATGTATTTATAGCTGTGATTTCTTTTGGTAATTGTAGTAGCTTGAGAGTTTACAATTTAGAGCAAAGATTGCCAAATGACAGCCCGTGGGCTAGATTCAGACCCCAGATGGTTCTCTCTTTGTTAGTTTAGTTTCTTTTCTTTTCTGTGCATAATGTTGATCATTTTTAGCAAGTTATCTATGGACATTTACAAATTAGAGATTTCCAGATAAAATTCGGTACATTCTCAGCATCCACTGGGCCTAAATTCTAACATGGTAGCAATGGACCATGTATGTTTTTATGTGTGTGTGTGTGTGTGTGTGTGTGTGTGTCTGCGTGTTATGTGTGTGTATACACATTCTTGTTCACCATAGCCCTTACTACTTCCTATTACCCGACTTGCTTCCAAAAGCATTAGTGTCTGCAAACCTGGTTTTGTGTAATATATGACACTTAATACATAACTTTCAAAAGACTATTCATTGTTTTTCTCCTATTTCAGTAAACATAAGTTCTATGTATATATTTAATGTGCATTTTTATAACCCAGAAATGTATCTATTATAGCTATAATCTACCATTCCATTTTAATTAGGAGAGGGGGTGGAATTGATTTTCAGGTCATTTTACTAGAAAAATAAAATTACAATGAAAGCCAATTCAATGCCTGACTCCAATGGCATTAACACAATTTCAGAAATATAATATTCAAACTTAAACCCAAACCCCAATTCATCATTTTCAGTTAAAACCATTCCCTGATAAATCTACTCAGATCTTGTCTCCCCAGCATTGATATCACAGTTGCATACAAAGTTTGACACTTAAGGAGGTACATCCACTACTTCAGGTTGCTTGGGTATTATTTAGTGTGCATGACATTTATTTCTAGTTTTTATGGGGAAAATGTCCCAGATATTAAAAACATTATGATTTTCATTTTCTATAATGAAAATGCAAGCTAAATCATAGAACATAGTTTCCATCTTACTTAAAGTCTTATGGCATTTTTCTTGTAGAAAACTATATAGAGAACTGACATTAAGGGGAAACACCTTACTCAGAGGTGATTTAACATAAGAAGGCCATGCAGGGATGATTAAATGGTACAAAAGCTTCAGGCAACAGAAAAACATACTTAGCATCCTAGATGGCCCTTTTTCCCCTTTGTTTTGGAGTCCACTATCCACTCTTTCCCCACTACATACTTAAAGGCAGGAAGTCCAAAAATAGTGTGAAATCTCAAGACTGTAACTCATCTGACATTTTCAGAGAGATTTAGGATGTTTCAAGTGTAAACCATAAACATCCATACATTTTTAAATATGAAGAAGAAAATGAATTTCAAAATATTTTAGACCTATTTACTTGCCTACGAAATATTTCTATGACTGAGGATTCAACCAACTTGGATTAGTTTCTTCCATATGTTGCTACAGCACACTTAATAGCCTAGGCTACCCTGCAAACGTGAATGTACCTTCCTTAGCATTGCATGGCCCAGGGGTAGGAAGCCATCTAAATTACCTTCCCGTAATTTCACATGATATAAGTGTCATGGTTTTTATGTCACTGACCCTCAATTGATCCCCAATCAATTTATACTCCCCACCCCCACTTACTTCTACTTTAGTTCCCCAGAAAGCACTTGCTCCCTGTGGTTATGAGTCATCTCCCCTCTGTATTATCCTGGCAACCATTTCCAGAAAACAGAAATGACCAATAATTAAAATAGTGGAACTATGGAGTCCCCAGTACACTGCACCCTCCAATAGACAGACCAGTCCTAAATAGCTGTTTTTATTTCATTTTGCTTATGATCATTAACTAAGAATTAAGCAAGATACCACATGTACTGCTAAAACATGTGAAACGGCTCCCCTTTCCTATTAAGAGCAAATATATTCTAGGGAACAAGGTTGTAGAAGTTGGGCAGAATCGGTACAGGTTCCAGGATACTCCCAGAAAGTTGATTTTTAAAAAATAAACACATAAATACCTGTTAACAGCTTGTTTTCTTGTCATTTGCCTCTTCCTTCTAAAAGGAGAGTGTAGCAAAAAATAAATAAAACTGGTTAATGAAGAGTTTTGGTTAGTGAACTTCCAATTAATCAAGTCTTTATTATATTTCACAAAAAAAGCCTCAAATACTGAAGAAATTTTAGATAGATAACACACAATGAAACACCAGCAGGGAAGAGACAAAAAAGATAGGAAAGCCTGAATTGCTATCAGATAGCGTTTTAATGTATGGATAATGTTATCTTTCCCTCCTAACCCCCATTGAGTAAGGAATAATGTGAAATGTCATGTGATTTAAGGCTTTTCTCTATATGAAAGCAAGGAAATAAGGTTATAGATTTCTGTTGAAGAAAATGGCCTCGGGTCGTAACAATGCCCCCCCCAAAAAAAACCAATTCAACAATATTGTCTTTTCCCTTCTCTCAAGGGCCTTTCTTCACATCCCATTGGGTATTCCAATACCCTGAAGGTGGTTAAAACCTCTCATCTCTTTCTCATTTTTTCATTTTGCTAATTTCCTAAACAGAGAGCCATTAATCATACAGCTCATTATTTATACCTGGAACAATACTAAACTATCTTATATCTTTCCCATAAGGATTACACATTCACACACACACACACACACACACACACATACACACACACACACACACAGAATCATACACACTTCAACACACTAGAAATTCATCCTGTATGAAAGAAGTCAAAACCAACAAAATCAGCTTCTTTAATAAAGCAACCACTTTTTCCTATTGTATAGTTGATCTAGTGTTCTCAAACCCACTAATGGAAACTAACAAAATGTAAATTTTTCTTAAAAAACTTAGGAGGCTTAGAACATGGCCTAGTGGTAGGGTGGTCGCCTAGCATGCACGAAGCCCTGGGTTTGATTATTCTGTACCACATACACAGAAAAAGCTGGAAGTGGCACTGTGGCTCAGGTGGCAGAACACTAACCTTGAGCAAAAAAATGTACAAGGACAGTGCTCAGGCCCTGAGTTCAAGCCTCAGGACTAGCAAAATAAAAACATGGAACTAGCCAGGTGCCTGTAGTGTCCACTTATTAGCTATTCAGGGGGCTGAGATCTGAAGATTGTGCCTCAAAACCAACCAGGTCACAAAAGTCTGTGAGACTCTTATCTCCAATAAACTATTACCCCAAATCCAGAAGTGGAGCTCTGTTCATGTGGAAGATCAGATTAGCCCTGATCAAAAGAACTTCATGGACAGTACCTAGGCCATTATTTCAAGCATAAGAATTACCATACACACACACACACACACACACACACACACACACATACACATATGCATATATATGAACTACAATGTGGCTTTTTGAGTCTCAGTGCATTTCTATCAATTAAATAGTAATCTTCTATAACTTTCATTAAAAATATGTGTAATGGCTGGGGCACGGTGGCTCCCATCTGTAATCCTATGTACTTAGGAGGCTGAGATCTGAGAATCATGGTTCAAAGCTAGCCCCGACACTAAAGAATATGAGACTCTTATCTCTGATTAATCACCAAAAATACTTGCCAAATAAAGTTAATATTAGTCTTGTAAAGACTATAACTACAATGCAGCACTAGCTTGCATCAATGACTATGGCACATGATTTAAATGACAGACTTGATGTTTTAGGTTTCTTTTTTGCAGTTACGGGCTTGAGCTCAGGGCCTGAGCACTGTCCTTAGACTTTCTCAAGGCTAGAGCTCTACCACTTGCGCCACAGCACCACTTCTGGCTTTTTTCTATGTATGTGATAGCAAGGAATAAAACACAGATCTTCATGCATGCTAGGAAAAACTCCCGGCCATGTTTTAGATTTTAAATATATATCTGCAATTAGACAAAGTGTTTCAGAAACTTTACATGCAGAAATTGAGTTGATAGCATCAAAGATACTGAATTAATGATGGGTTAAAAATAATGGGTAAAAATAATGGGTAGGAATGAGGGAGCACTGTACAAAAGCAAACAGAGTTAAGTAATGCATGCACTTTCTATTTGATGAATGTCGAATGTAATGTAACCCTTCTGTCAATTACAATAAAAAAGAAAAAAAAGCAAATGGACTCTACCTGGTTCATGTAAATGTAATCCCTCTATATATCACCTCTGCAATAATAATAAATTGAGTTTAAACAATAGGTTTACTATATTATTTGCAAGTTAAAGTATATCCTAAAATTTGTGTTAATAAACATTTCTTAACTTTTTCCTAACATTATTCTTATTTGTTCAATAAAACATAAATGATATGTGAATTACTGACACTTGTGAAAATAGAACTTATTTCTTAGGAAAAGATTAGATAAGTTCATTTGCCAGTCGGTCAAGGAATTCTATATAATTTACCCTTTCAGAGAAAGACTACGTCAAACAGGGTCAGAGCAAAGGAAGCATGGCCGGCACTACCTCTTCATATGTTACTGGGTGGGGGCAGCAAGAGGCAGAGTGGGAATGAAGAAGATTATTGTACTGAGTGCCTGTTTAAATCCTTCAGGTTCATCCCTGCAATAATCCTTGACAAGGACCATTTTACTTCAAAATAACACAAAACATATATTCCTAATCATTTATGAGATACATACTTAAAATTACAAAAGATTAGCTTTTATAACACTATACTTTTATTTGCAGGTATAAAATCTCATTTTTAAATGATAATAGCATCTTACCAGCGTAGTCTCCTTACGACAAAAGCATTTCCTTGGCATTGACTAATGTAAAGCTACTATTTTGCATGCATAAATAGGTTTAAATTGTTGACCCACTTGTATGTGTGATTCTCTATTGAGACTGAAGTGTTTTCAGTCTGATTTGTTGTTTTCCATCTCTTGTTGATATTTATCTATGTGGATCTCACTGAAAAACCCTTTTCTCTATATACTTATCCCTAGATAGACTATTATTTTTAGGTTATGCAAAGAACCTACAACTTAAATTACTGATTAGCCAAAAATAGATTCATCATAAAGGTAGCTATAAAATAAAGGATATTCTAACATTTATTTTAATAATTATTCCTTAGCTTGTGTTTATATATGGCCTGTTGGTCTAATGATGCATAAGGGATATTTGAAAAGAAGACAGTTGTGCAAACAAGATTCAGCTAAGCTGTTTCTAATAAGATAAGTTCAGATGACAATCAATTATTCTAAGGGTCTTATGCTGTTTAGTCCTGCTGCCAATGGAGACCATAAAAGCAGGGTCTGAACAAATAAATCCTTGGCCTGGATGTGATCTTGTGCTACTAGGCTAACAGTTTGCATACTGATCCCACAGCCATCACATTTATCTCCTCACTCTATCATAGCACCTTCTTCATTGAATATTTTTCTACAAATGCTTACGGATCACAACTGTGTAAGAAAGGCTATGTGCTAGGGGCTATGAAAAACACAGACAACTATAACCACAGTTCCTAACATCAAGAATATCATAATCTAGCCAGGAATGTGGCCTAGTGGTAGACAGCTGTCTAGCATGCATAAAGCCCTGGGTTCAATTACTCAGTACCACAAACACAGAAAAAGATGGAACTGGTCCTGGGGCTCAAGTGGCAGAGTGCTAGCCTTGAGAAAGCTCAAAGACAGTGGCCAGGCCCTGAGTTTAAGCTCCAGGACTGGCCAAAACAGAATATCATAATCCAAAAAAGAGGAGAAAAATCATGGTGAGAGTGTTACATTGAGCATCTGTGAGTGATTGGCCCTGTATGATTTCTTGGCAAATCATAGTTATTCAAACTTACCTCATTAGTGAATGTTGACAACAAGTAGGTTTTGGGAGGATTTAGAAATGAATGAATAGCTTTTTTCTTGTGTAGTGAGTGAAGTCATTATTATGGAGGAGGAGAAATTGGGTTTGGGTGTTGAAAGATTCGAGTGGGATCTTGAAATATAAAGTTTAAAAAACAAAGACTGGAAGAGAACAACATTTTAAGGAGAGAAAATGACAAAATACACAGAATTAAATGTTAAAAAAATAGTTTGGTGGTGAGGAGTGGGTTATTTATGGAAGGCAGAGATCAAAATGGTACAGAAAGGACACATGAAAAGAAAGGCTTAAAACCTACATTTAAATGACTTAAAGCTTACGTGAAAACCATATACATAATAGAAGAGCTTATAACTTTGTTCACATGAAAAATTATCTTCCAGGTTCCATGAAACTATGTTTAGGACAGCATTTGCATAATAACCAACTCTGAAGGATCATTGACTGAGGGAGGCAAAAGGACACATGCATTACTAGTGTAACAAGCTATGCGACCATGAGCAAATTATCTTCCCTCTATACTCCCCAGTATCTTCATTTACAAAACTAGGTTAGACAAACTGACCTTCCTGACTCATCAAATAATTACCTGATTCCTAAGTTGTTGACAACCTGCCTACAATACAAGCAAATTCAAATCCCCTGAGATGTCAGTGGCTATGTTGCAGGAATGGCCACTCAAGAATCATATTGGGTTTTTTCCACTTACACATGAATTTTTATTCCATGACCTGTTAGTACCAACCAGCTAAAAATCATATATTTTCTGTTTCAGAAAAGACACTAAAAATCCTCCAGGCATGTTACTTCATAAAGTGAATCAACAAAGCATTATTTTCTATGCATGCCACACAAAGAACGACTTCAAAAACTAATAAGTTCAATTGTATTTTAACAGGTTTCTCTTCTACTAAAACATACACAAATCATCTAAAATTATCTGTACTGTAAGAAAAAGGGGTGGTATTCATCTATCTGTACATGAGTGGGTCTGTTATTTTCAATTAGATTTTCCTCAATCTTTGCCCTTCAAACATTATAGAAACAGAGAATTCTATCCTGTCTTCATATCTAGTACTCTGAAGTGAGTGCTAAGATCAATATAATTCTCTTTTTAAATGCTACATGTTTTCAAATATATAGAGTAACCTGAATGCAACATAATATTCTAACTGGGGTTATACATAAGTTATAACCTCATTATGCACAGTAAGTTTTTCTGTCTTTATTACAAACATATCTGGTTACAATTTAGCAAGAAAGTCACTGTCTTCGAGAAAGAGAGTGCTTATCTAGTAAGCACAAGGCTCTACATTTAATTTAGTAATAAAATATTATAATATTTAAAAAAGAAAGCAACTAACTGTAGAGAATTTCAAATGTCTTCCACATCACTTCTTTCTAGATAAAAGTGAAAAAACACACTAGGCATGGTGGCTTATGCCTATAAATCCTAGCGACTCAGGGGGCTGAGATCTGAGGATAGTGGTTCAAAGCCAGGCCAGGCAGGAAAGACTGTGAGACTCAAATTAACCACCCAAAAGCAGGAAGTGGGGCTTTAGGTTTTTACATTAAGTGCTGGAAAGAGTTAAGAACTAAGAACTTGGGACTGCTTGAATGGAATGATTGTTATGTTATGTATGATAAGAATATGCGTTTCCAGAGGAAAATGTTGTGAATCTTATGAATATAAGAAGGATTTGTCATTCTAAACTCATTCAGGAATTTAATTCCTAAAACCTAATGTTTATGGTATTAAGAAGGCACACCCTGGTATGTAGAGTTGAGGCATTCGAAAAGTTATTAGATTAGGTCTCCCTGAATGGATCCCAGTGACATTGTAAGAACAGAGAGAGGTAGAGATACACAGATACACTTGGCTTCCAACCATGATATTATAGTAGACAGAGCATGTTACATGCTGTTGGATTTGCAGCTGCTAAAACTGTAGGCAAAACAAACCTTATCTCTTCATGAAACAAAAATCTAACCAATAGATGCAGTGTGCAGCAAAACACCATATACACACAAGCACATATTGACAGTGTAATGAAACATGGTTGAGGTTGTGAAACATTCTGACCTCTGCTGGGAGTTACTGTATTCCTTTGAAATACAAAAACCTGCTCAAAAGATATGTTACTATTAACCTCAATCGAAACTTTTTATAAACATATATGATAGGTTGTTGAGCTTCTGCTCAGCTGGAACTCTGTATGTGTCTGGTAGTCCACTGTTTCATTCACTTGGTTGTAATTATTTTAAAACAACAAAACCTAACACAGGAACACCTCCTAGATAACAAGACCATCCTTACACATTATAAAACCATTTGAATTTTGGCATTTTTTGCTTCTTATTTTTAATATTTGTTTTGTGGCAGCACCATACAATTTGAATTCCAGAAAATTTCCACCAACTGAAGTTTCATTCTCCCATGTGTTTTCTGTCATCTACTATTTCTATATTTAGTTTTCCCTTGTCTCAGTGTTTTATATCATCAGTGCTTTTTAATCATGTTAAGTTTTTCCTCTTTTATCTCTCGATCCCAATCAAATTAAAGAGTAATTTCCCCTCACTTAGAATCAATAGACTGACATTGTTTTCTAATTTAGTGACAACTTTAATGCTTAAAAAAGCAAATAGGCCTATCACAAGTCTCCAAGGAAACTTCCAATACCACCAGGTAGCTTATTCAAATATAAATCTCTTAGTAAAATTCACATCAAAGTTTATATGTAGTGCTATGTGAGTACCTATGTAACTTGTTTCCGGTTGGCCATCCTATTTAAGTTGCTGCTGCACTTTTTCTCCTTTTAAGAGGCTGTGTGTATTGCTCCTTTTGTATAGTCCCTTTATCTTATCAATTAGTATTTGAGAATGTTTTCATTTTATTTTTTTATTTTATTGTAAAGTTGATGTATAGAGTGAATACAGTTATATAAGTAAGGAAATGAGAACATTTCTTTTGAACAGTGGTTTGCCTCCCTCATTTGTTTCCACTTCCCCTCCCAACCCCCGTTGTAAAGTTCACTTCCAACTCCATGTCTAGTGAGGATCTCTGCTGCATTGGTTCATCCTTTGACCCATTGTCATTGTGATTCCCCTTTAATTTTACATGTCTTCTCTGTCTTCTCAATTGAGGCACAAATATTTCTTTATTCAGACATAACTTTCTGCATATCCCCAAGTTTCTGGCATATATTAATGTCACCAGGCAGCGCTATAAAAATGTGGGTTTTTATTTCCTAGAGCACACATGTTAGAGGGTTTGGTAGAAAACATTTCCTATTACCTTCTATCTTAATTCAACTAAAACTTAAAAACATGAACAAATGAATGAGAAAAAAGAGGAAACTCCTCTTTCCTGTTATGGGAAAAGGAATCACTGTTAATGGAGATGAGTGGAAAGCAACATGAGTACTGGATTTTCCCCACCTATTCCATCATGCTTTTTCTAATGACGCTACTGTCATTCCTTGTTTAAGAATACATAGTCCTACATTCTTTCTTTTCCACACTGTATAAAGTACCACAGTCTTCACATGGAAAAAAATCAAGGGATTTCAAACTGCCTCCTCATCTCTCCCAGGCAACTGAGCCTTCCTTTTCTTCTTTCTTACCCATTGTAGCAATCCTATATGAGATTCTTAGTCTTTTACTCTGGTTATTTGTGAAGCTCTTGGCCTTATAGTGATCACATCTTAAAGAATGTCTTTGTATCTGTGAATGCCTTCCCCTAAAAATCACATCAAGTGGCAATGAAAGACCACCCAGTTATTTCTGAAGGTACATTCGTAGTAGGAAACAATACTTTTTTTACCATGCTCACAAACGGCATGTCCTTATTACTTCACACTCACCATTTACCCACTACAGAAAACAAAAATGAAAAAAAAATCAATAGCAATGTCCTACAGAATAGGCAGACAGGTCTTAAATTCTTCACATACAAATCACAGAGCATTTAGAGGATAGAGGAGAAAAGCTGAAAGGTGTTGAATGCTTTCACTTTTCTTTTTTAAAAAGCATCATTTTCTTTTAAAGGGCTTTAATAGAAAAGAAGTCATGTCCTATTTTAATACTCTTGGAATGCTAAAATGAAAAAAAGATAAGAACTATGAGCATCAGCACAAGGATAAATTTTTAATTATATGAAACACTATTATTTTGTAAAATACATATGCTTGCTAATCAAATACCTTTTTATTGCTACGAATACCATTTTTATGGAAACATTGCATTTCCTAAACATGATATAAGCACAGGATGCAAATCTACATAGAAACATGTATATGTTCCATTCAGAGAAACTAAATCTTAATACCAGGCCACATGATTTTAATCAAGTATTTTTCAGACAGAAATGTAATTTTATAATTATTTGTACTCGTGAAAATTTCTGTTTTAATTCCATCACAATACTTTCTAAATGGAAAGAAATAGAAATGAGTGTATTCAGTCATTTACATTTACCATTAAGTAGAAGCAAGCTACCTTCATAGGACACTTTTGAAAATAAATTTTATGTTTTATAAGTGATAAAGTATTAGGATTATGGGGATTTAGCTCAGTGGCCTATGTACACACTTCAAATACATAAAACCCTAAGTTGTGTCTCAACATCACCAAAAATTTATCACAATTATCACATGACAGTATCAACAGGATCATTTGTGTAATCAAGATATTTCTATCCTAATCATAATATTTTAATTAAAGATATGGAGTAGTGAGAAGAATGATCAGCCAAGAAGAAAACTATACAACAAAATTTTCTTTGCATTTTGCTTAATGTGCCAAGAACATTTTAAAAGTGAAGTTTAATGTCAAATTTTTTCTTCTTAAGAAGACTTTTGGCTGGGTGCCAGTGGATCATGCCTGTAATCCTAACTACAAAGGAGGCTGAAATCATAGGTCAGGGGTTCTCTTCTTGAAAATGTGGAATCAAATAATAAAATAAAAACCATACAACAAGAAAATTTCATACAGAAATTTAGAATTGTATAATAATTCCAATAGCTACTACTCTGACACAAATTACATTTTTAAACTTATGGTATTTAATAATATTCACAATTTCACATTGGCAATCCTTATGACCCTAGTTTAAACAAGAAAGATAAATAATAAGCCATATAATGAATGATTGTTGTCCTTAATGTACTATGTTATCTCTCATCTCTTTTGATGTCCCTTGGTTATCTCATATTGTTACAGTATCTCACTTTGTTATCTGATATATCAGATATATTTGTATTTGGTTATTTGAAATTGGATAGAGAAGGGGGGAAAACAAGATGAGGGGTTGGGGGGAGGGAAATGGGGACCAAGACATGTGAAAGGGTATCAATGTATGTGAATTAATGCACCTTCTATCATGTAACCCTTCTATTAATTACAATAAAAATATATGAAATATGAAAAAAACAACAAAATTATGTAGAATTACACACATTCGTTAAGATTTGTTGGTGACAAAGGTTTAAAAAGCCAGTGCGCTTTAAAGGATATATAAAATTTAGTACATTGACAAATGGGGCAAAAATAAAAAGACAAGCGGGCAGGGAGTGTGGCCTATTGGTAGAATGCTCGCTAGCATGCACTAAACCCTGGGTTCAATTCCTTGGTACCACATACACAAAAAGGCCAGAAGTGGTGCTGTGGTTCAAGTGGTAGAGTGCTAATCCTGAGAAAGCTCAAAAAATGCAAGCTATTTATTAATTTCTGAAAGTTTATTTCAGGTTTTCTGAGTTTTGAGTTGGTGTTTGCATTACTAATGGAATTTTAAAGGTCCTTCAGAATAAATAATCAAAATATAAACCATAACTCAAAATATCCCCAACATTAAAACCATGCTCATTTTCTCTATTAACACTCAAATTTAAATGTACTTATGAACCATTATTTAATTTTGTTTAATTTCTTTTAATTGCACTAAAATAAAAGTGGATGTTGAATAATTCACAAGGAGATTCAATGCCTTCTTGAAAAAGGAAAGAAGATGTACTAAGATTTAAAAATGAATAGAGAGTAGCTCTAAGTCTCTGGAAATATGACATAATACTACAGAATTTTTGAGAATAGGATGAAAGCACGTATTGTGTTACTACAATAGAAGGCATACATTTTCTATAAAATCTTATAGGTATTTCAATCATTGAAATAATAAAAGATCTTGTGGATCCATTCATCAACTGAGGGACATGTAGGTTGGTTACATATTTTTGCTATGGTGAATAATGATGCAATGAACATTGTTGTGCTAGTGGATGTGGTATTTGTACACAATGGAATTCTATGCTGCTGTCAGAAAAAACAACATGGCCCCATTTGTTAGGAAATGGAAAGACTTAGAAAAAATCATATTAAGTGAAGTAAGCCAGACTCAAAGGAACTTAGGCTCAATGGTTTCCCTCATTTATCATAATCAGTAGAAACTTTGGGCTCTAATAGCAGAGATTTGCTATAGAGCAAAACCGTGATACATAAGGCCATATACTATGAAGCTAATTGAAAGGACCTGTAGGATATTGAAACAAAAGCCATATAATGAATGATGGTTGTCCTTAATGTACTATGTTATCTCTCATCTCTTTTGCTGTCCCTTGGTTATCTCATATTGTTACAGTATCTCACTATGTTATCCGATATATTGGATATATTTGTCTTTGGTTACTTGAAATTGGATAGGGAAGGGGGGAAAACCAAGATGGGGGATGGGGGGAGGGTAATGGGGACCAAGACATATGAAAGGGTATCAATGTATGTGAATTAATGCACCTTCTCTCTGGCAAATATCATGTAACCCTTTTATTAATTACAATAAAATATTTTAAAAAAGAAATAATAAAAGATCATATTTTCTGGGAAAAGCAAAAGAAAACAAAAAGATTGTTCATAAGAAATGTTCATTTTAAGCGATGTGTTTGAATGCATATGTTTGGATATCTCACCACCCTGCAATATTTGATAGAAAAGTGATCACCAGAATGGAGGTAGAGAGTGAAATAAGAAACTCCTCTGACTTTGTTACCTGGTATATTATATATATATGTTAATTTGTTAATTTGAAATAGGAAAGGGAAGAATGGAAAACAAGATGATTGGAAGGGGCTGGGCAAAGGTAAATGGGGACAAAAACATGAGAAGGGGTATCAATGTGTCAGAAGTAATGCACCTACTCTCTAGCAAATATAACTGTAACCCCTCTATACATTACAATAAAAAAACACAAGAATGATTAGGTAGTTAGTGATTATGGTACAAAAGCTCACAATTTTTACATTGTTTTATATAAAGTACATAGTATCTAAAGATATAAAAGGCATAAACATAAACATAATAAATTATTCTAGATGCCATCAAATGATGAATATTTAAATGGGGCAAGCAATATTAAAGAAATCACAAACAGGCCATATAGGGTAGCTCAAACCTGTGATTCCAGATATTTGGGAGACAGAAATTGTGAGGATTACATTAAGGCATATCTCAATAAATAAATAGAAAATGAATAGGAAAGTCAAAATTGGTTCACTTAGAAGAAATAATTATGATCAGCTAAAATCTGAATGTAACATTTTCCTGCTTTTCTCTTATTCTTCCATGTAACCATTTAAACTCATACTTTCTTTCCCTGCTCTAATGACGCTAGAAAAATCATACACTCTATAATGTAGGCTGGATACTTTAATATGCAATTAATAAAATGTAGCTCTACTCACAGGTAACATTTGGTACAAAACTAGTATTGCAATAAACTAAAAAAAAATTAAAAATAGGTAATATCATTTATATTTAACATCAAATTCAATGTAATTTAATTTTTACTCTAATAAATATTCTTTGAGGAACTAAAACAATTCTTTTTAAATGAACACACACACATACAGGCTTATATGCATACATTCAACAAAAAATAGTCCTATTTCTTCCATTTTCTGATGGTATATTCTTGATCAATATATAACATGCATTATGTACATGTCTCATTTCCCATTGGCTACAACCTAGCTCAGTAACACCGGCTTATCATTTCAAAAGGTGATGTGAAAATTTTGGAAATGAAAATTTCAGTAGTACTTTTCAGGCATTTTCTTATGAAAAGGTAAAGTTTCCCTTTAACTGCCATTAATCACAACCTTTTTTTTACATATATGTCAGACATAAGCTAGTGAAAACTGCTTTCTATAGAGAGTGCATAAAATTTCAGTCTTAAACTACACATTCTTAACAACCTTTCACTAGTTAATTGCAAAGCAGAGACTAAATGTTTTCCTTTTATCAATCAAGGATAATCAGGATGAAGGTCCTTCAGCAAACTAAAACTAGACCTATCTTATGACCCTGCCATACAATTCTTGGAGTATATCCTGAGGAGAGTAAAATGAATCTGCAACAAGCATATTTGAATAACCATATTTACTGTAACTCTGTTCACAATAGTCAAATAGTATAATCAGCCAGTGTACCTAAAGAAAATATAGCACCTGTAAATCATGAATAAAGAAAATGAAAATTTGCTATTTATAGTAAAAGGAATGAATCTAGAAAACATCGGGTTGAATGAGATATGCTGAACTAAAAAAGCCAAATGCATATTTTAAAGCTAGACCTAAAATGTTGGTGATGGTGATGAGGAGGATGAGGATGAGGATGATGATGATAATGATAATAATAATGGTAAACAGAGAAGAATACAAAAGGGAAATGTCCTATGTGGGGATCAGCAGGTAGAGGTAAATAAGATAATGACAGGTAAAGTAGATTGAAGGAGGCTACTTATAATCATAGTGAGAGCATAAAACACTCACCAAACATTTGGAAAGAGGACATGGTAACACTGAGAATACAAGGATTTTCTCCGAGTACATTGTATACATGCATGGAAATATCTCAATGAAACACTCTAATTTTACAAATGTATGCTCATTCAAAAATAATACTGACAAAAAGAACCAACCAAAGATGAATTGGGAGGAAGGAAGAACTCCTGATGTGAAATATTCTCATCTTGAATCTGTTTAGAAGCATTTTCAGGAAACCCAATAATGGGAGGGTAGAGAAAAAAAAGGATAATATTAGTTAGCATTAGGTCAACAGAGACCTTGCCAGACCTGCATAATTTCTATTTATCCTTGATGATGCTGGGGTGTGGGAGTCTGTCTGCCTGCTATCTGTCCATGCGTATCTGTGTGTTTGTAAAGGAGTTAAAAATGGGTAACTTGAACGCATGCTTTTACCTCAACTGAATCTACTTGCAGCATTACAAAACACTGTAGAACAACAGGCTCATTGAACAAGTGGAGACAATGGAAATATCACACATATTTAAAAACAATAGTTACAGTCATTAAAATACTTTCTTCTTCCTTTATTTGTTTATTTGAAACAGGGATGGGAAGGAGAAAAACAAGATGATTGGGAGGGGGTGGGAGAGGGAAATGGGAGAAAAACATGGGAAGGGGTATCAATGTTCAAGAAGTAATGTACTCTGACAAATGTAACTGTAACCCCTCTACAAATCACCCTGACAATAAAATGTAATTATCGAAAAAAAACTTTCATCTCACATCTTAAATGAAACATAGAAATATCTCTAATGAGATGGTTTATATAAACATCAGCATTTAGCAAATACCAAATAATTGGGTGTACCTGAGATGCTTTTCAGATTCAAATTTTGTAGCAAACTCCAGGAAAGAGTGGGAGGGATAGGTGGAAGGGTAGTTGAAATGGACAGAACGATAAAACATGATGACGAGGAGAGGATACATCCACTGCCTCCAAGGCCTATAATTCTCTTGAGTATGAGAACTCTCTCTCTCTCTCTCTCTCTCTCTCTCTCTCTCTCTCTCTCTCTCTCTCTCTCTCTCTCTCTCTCTCTCTCTCTCTCTCTCTCTCTCTCTCTGAATTTCTAATTGTCCTTAAAACTCATCTCAAATGCTACCTCCTTTACCCCTACATTGATAATAATAAAAAAATGACATGAAAATGAAATACATTTCTTCACGCTATATAACCATAATTTTACAGGTCAGTTCCAAGGTACATTAGAAACAAAGGGTACATTGTTATGAGAATGTATGTACAAAAGAACATTCTCTACAGTGCAGAAATCATTGGAATGTTTAAGTCTAATCAGAGCCTTAAAGAAGAGTTCAAACTGAGGTTGCATCCATCTTCACATGTGAATTAACTCTGATGATGTACCATAATGGTTTCATGCCTTTTCCTTATCACCTAATAAATGCACTTCTATTACTCAAGGTCAAAATCATATACATCCTGAGTCAAACTCCCAAAGCATAGGTCATTCATGCTAAGCAAAGAAAAATAAGAAATAACATCCTTCATGAGCCTAATAGGAAAGCATGACAATTTTAGTAACATTCCAAGAAGATAAGCATTCAAGGCGACTGTTTATTCCCTGATTCTGTCTGAACATGAGGTAGCCTTCAACTAAGAACAAGACAGATGGTGGATACTGACTTGTAAACAGTACTGCCACCGTGGATGCCATGAGCTTGATTCTCTCTGGAAATAAATCTGCATTCATTACAATGGGTGGGCCTGTGAATTCATCCAGCTTGAAGTGCCTTCCTGAATATATGCTGAAGAACTACTTATGTATTTAATAAAAATGAGCTGTCACGAGACTAAATATCAATCCTCACTAAGTGGAAGAAAGAGGTGTGGGGGAATGGAACATCTTAAACAGAAAGCTTAAATTATAAATTTCAGAGACCTTTTCCTCTAGCATAAATTGTTTGATGAAGGCAAGGAAAAAAAACCTGAAGGACTACTGTCTCAAAGTGTTTGATACTGATGAATGGAACAAAACCAGTCTCTGTATTTGAATCCAAAATGTTCATCTCTCAGCTGCAATCGCAACATTTATGTTTTTTTGAAAGGGAATGGTGAGTCTTTAATTATTAAACCGATCGTATTTAGCAGATGGTCAAAGAAAAGTACTTTTTAAAAGTTGCCCAGAGGGTTATATAAATGAACAAGCTAAAACAGCTGGCAGCTGGTGCATGAAATCAATAATGAGAAAATGAGTTCTACTGTATCTTTGTATTCATTGTCTGGTTGAAGATGGTGAAGACAAGAGGAAAAAAAGCAAGAGGGAATCAACTTATGAACTTCACAAACAGGCTGAATGGATTATGTGTATCTAATTAGAAAAAGACAAACCTCCTGCAGTGAGACTGCAACTAAAGAAATGGTGTGTGTGCATACCTCCATGCATACGTGAGTGTGCAAGTACATCCACTTGCAGTAGTAAATGAAAGATGAGACTAAAATTGCCTTTTCTCAATACTTCAACTGTTCTATTATGGGTGATTCATTACTTACTGTATGGCCTGAGAAAATCTGAATTGTACTTCATCAGGGAAAAAATTTTCAAGAAAAAGAATAACAATACTAAATAAATGATTACTTGAATATTGATGATTTTCCTCATATATTATTATTAAAGTGATTCCAATATTTAGAATCTCTGAATTATTTTTAAAAAGTCCTATCGATTAGAATCCTTTTAAGACCTAGGAGTGCAAACTTTTACCTAATGATTTTTTTATTTTTCTATAAAAATTTATGGGTTTTTTCAGTGATAAGTCTTTTAAAAGACATTGTATATACAACTGTGCTTTTGAAATTACAAAATTCAAGTGCTCCATAAAATATTATATGTGAATGGCAGAACACTTATCTAGTATACACAAGGTTCATCCTCAGCACAACCAAAAAAGAAAGAAAGAGAGACAGGAAAAAAGAACGATAGAAAGGAAGAAAAAAAAAGAAAGAAAAAAGAAAGAAAGAAAGAAAGAAAAAAGAAAGAAAGAAAGAAAAAAGAAAGATAGAAAAGGATGAAAGCCAATATGTCCATGTTGAAACCAGCAAGTTTTTAGGACATCAAAGAAATATCAGAAATAAAGCATGTAAAAATATATTTACTATCTGAACATTATACTTTTTCAATCTATTCTCAAAGTTATTTATAAAAGCACCAAGTACATACTCAACTCTCAAATGAAGCACGGGGTATTTGTGCCCTAACTTTATCTATAAGGTTTCAAAGCAAAGATACTTCCCCCCCCCACCCACACACAGTTGTCAAATTTATCACAAAATTGTTATATGAATGAAGGAAAAGAAGCACTGTTACATACACTTCATGAACCGAAATTTCAGATACATACCTAGATAACAAAAAACAGATTTGCCATATAGATGGAGCCTATGCTGTTGGGTCGCCAATCAGTTGTTTGATTTTTATTGGGCTTTATCTTAGACAAGAGTGGTGAACACTGTTCTAATCCACACTCAGCTTTATTTTATCAGACTTTGCCTTGAGAATCAATTGATAATCTCAGCTCTATTTCACCTAGTTTTCTTGATGATAGCAATGAATAATTTCCCATGAAATCAGGGCCCTAAGTTTTTCTATATATTTGAGGTGATGCTTTCCTGTGGATATCAGGAGTAATGCAATGCAATGAACACTGGATTCTTTGAATTTTCCCAAATACTGTTCACCACCACAAATAAAACTGTAGCTTCCGGCCCTCATTGATAGAGGGATGAAAACATAATTCATTTAGATATTTATTAGGAGTTGGGAAGATAATTATATTCTGTGTGGTGGTACTCAAGTAAATATATTTCCCATCAAAACAATGTTGATGTATATTAGATTAAAAAGAGGAATGTCTTCTTCAACCCTACTGGTACTTGTGTGTGAATGTTATCTAAGTCCGGCTGTGTTTTAAAAATGTAAACAAGCCAGGCACCAGTGGCTGTTACCTGCCACCTGAATCTAGCGATTGAGGAAGCAGAGGTCTGAAGATGATGGTTCGAATCAGCCAGGGCAGGAAAGTCTGTGAGACTCTTATTTCCAATAAACTAGTCAAAAAAGCCAGAAATACTGCTGTGACTAAAGTGGTAGAATGCTAGCCTTGAGCACAATGCAGCTGAGGGACAGTGTGCAGAACCAGTGTTCAAAAAAAAAACACAAAACAAAACAAAACCCTTTCAACAAGGTTTTTTCTCAATAGTCATGTTCACTTTAATTTATCCACATATATTCCATATATTCTTTATTTCATATATTTTACATAAATAAAACAGCCAGATTTACATTATTTTTCTGCTGTCCAACAATATTTCCTCTTAGATATTGCAGTTTGGTACCACCAAGCATTCTTCTTTCCTCTTCATTTAAGGTTTGGGAAATAACCTTTTGAAACACTGCTTATAGCAAAACTGTAAACTAAAATGCACTAGAATAATAAAGATAAGACCATGCCATTTCTTAAGGGAAATGGCTGCATTCCTGGTTAAAGAGGTATCTGCATAAATCTACACTTGTGAGACAGTGCCTGTGAATTGAAGCTTACACAGTCCTTATGTTTTCTCAGAAAGGTAATTAGTGTCTGGACTAATACAGAATAAAACCTGAATAATAAAGAAAACTCCTATCATTTGTAGAAAATGACAATTTTAATTTAAAACATTTTCCTCCCATTTTTTTGAAATGAACTGTTTTTCTTCCTTTGCCTTCTTTCTTTAATTTTGAACTTCTTCCTATGCTTCATGTCTTCCTTCCCTTCCTATCTCCTGTTTTGTCTCCTTGCCTTCCTTACTTTCTCCCGACTTTTCTTCTTTCCTTTTTCTATTTGTTTCTTCAAGGAGAACTTAAAAATGAAATTTAATTCATGTCAGAAAAATCTTCAAGAAAATTAAGAAAAATGATATTGCTACCGTATTTCATGTGGGAAATACGAAGCTTGTGGAGCTATCAAAATGTGGTTTATTGGCCAACAGAAATGCAACAGGATTGGGAGTTTGGCCTAGTGTGCACAAAGACCTGGATTCGACTCCTCAATTCCACATACATAGAAAAAGTTGGAAGTGGTGCTATGGCTCAGGTGGTAGAGCTCCAGCCTTGAGAAAGTCCAAGGACAGTGCTCAGGCCCTGAGTTCAAGCGCGAGGACTGGCAAAAAAAGTGCAACATAACTACTACTTTTGATATCTTGAACCCACAAGGATAAAGAATCCACAGCTGGGCATGTCATCATCCTGATAAGCATATTGATTCCTAGCAAACTCGACCTGTTAATTAAAGCCAATTCAGTCTCTCAATTTTCCCTTTTCAAGAAAAGGGAAACATATATAAAAAAAGAAATTCTTTGAAAGGATTACTCATTTAAGATGAAAGGAAAAGTAATATAATTGAAATACTACTCACTCTTAGAAGAAATCCCTGGCAATTCTGATTTTAACTACTCGAGTCATCAGTAACATGAAATCCCTAACAGAAGGACACACAGTAGATACAGTGTAACATGAATTGAAGGTATTTGAGATTAAGATTGACAAGTTTACAAATGAAAGTTTATAACAAGGAAATAACCAGACAGGAAGTGAGTGAGATTTGAGTGTGATTCCTTGAAGCACTGAGATAAGGAAAAGGTCCCAGAAATGTAGCAGAAGTACTCAGAATTTTGCATTGAAATGATACAACAAAAATGGTGTTGAGGACAAAATATTTAGCTACATACTTTAATTTGAAAATGACTGTGGACAGAAGCAAACATGACTAGAAACATGATTTAAAAGAAAAAGGATCTTCTCATACCAAGCTGAAAGACTCAGGCAAAGATAAAAAGAAAGAAAATAAAACTAATATTTTTTTAGGGGGGATGGAGGCCTGGCTTAGGTAATTGAGTGCCAGCTAATGAGCTACAAAGTTTAAATCCCAGTGTCAAGAAAAAATTTAAAAGATTTTTCTAAAACACTTCAGTCTTCATATGTTGGACTAGTACAAAAACAAGAAAATAAACATAACATTTCAAGTCTAGAAAAGTAGTAAGTTAATAATTTAGAGAAATTGAGAAGTCAATCTGATACTAACTTGAATATATGTAAAATTTTCCAAGTACATTTTGACTGAATCTGTGCCATAAAGGTTTTGCTATTTCCTGCTTCTTTATAATGAGCTCTTCCAATGCTAGAATTTTTCTAGACAATAATCTGAATGTTTAATATGTGACTGCTATACATTCTTAAATTGTATCTTCAAAGGATATTAATGTAATCAACACTAGTTCACAAATAAGTTCATCTGTATTTTCACTTACTAATTCATGCACAATTAAATCTTTAACAATTTTGTTGTTAAATAAGATTTTAAATTTGTTAATTTGTTAAAATTGGCAAATAAGTTATTTTTGTCTTTTTTATGTTTATTTTTATTTCTAATTAATAGAAAGGTCACAGTTATATTTGCCAGATCGAAGATGTATTATGTCACAAACATTTATTCCCCTTTTCATGTTTTTGTCCCCATTTCCCTCCTCCCATCCCCTCTCCTCCTCTTGTTTTCCCCCTTCCCTTTCCAATTTCAAATACACAAATAAACATATATACAATGTTAAAATTGGTAAATAAATTCTTAAATAAGGATTTTACATTCCTTATTACAAAGTCTGTTCAAATGCTAGTGAATCAATACTAATGAATAAAATGAGAAGACATAATCGTTTTGATACTCTTACTTACTACATGGTATACACTTCCTCTTGTCCTCCAGAAAGTTCTGCTAAAGCATCTTTATTCTTCTGTTAGACATCACTTTATGACTTTATAGATGTAATTTACTAGACACTCTTGAACAACTCTATGGTTGTAGGCATATGTTGGAAATTAGAATTGATGTTATAAATATACTAAGATGAGTGGAAAACTGGTAGTACAAATTCTCAATTGTCCTGTTCCCAAACTGCTGCTAGAAGCTTGGGTTATATTGTATATATGCTTATTTGTTTATTTGAAATAGGATAGGGAAGGTGGGAAAACAAGACGAGGGGTGGAGATGGGGGAGGGAAATGGGGACCAAGACATGAGAAAGGGTATCAATCTTTGTGAAGTAATGCACCTTCTATCTGGTGAATGTAATGTAACCCTTCTATTAATTACAATAAAAATATATGAAAACAAGAAGTTATCAAATAGATTTCCCTATCCACATGTACTTTCAATAAACAATAAACTCAAGAAACTTCCAACAGATGTACACATTTTCTCTAGTTAATACTGGATGTTTGCATAAAAATAACAGTAATCTATGTCATTCCTAGAAAAATCGTCCAAGACAATAAACACTTGTTAAATTAAAAAGTAAAAATGAATTTTTATTGATTTTTGTATATTCTAAAGTGATTAAAAAAACTTTTGTATTTTCAAAGTGATTTTTAAAATGTTGATAGTTAACCAAGGTTAATTTTCAAAATATACAAAAGCACTTTTAAGTATTCAACAAGTTTATGAAGAAATCCCTGTGGAAATGTGCAATGTTTTGTTATCTGCACATTTCATTTCCTGTGTTCTACAGTTTCTCTCAGCCATGTGGAGTGGGAAAAAAAGCAAGTACTGACGTTGATTATGCATATTAGCACTGTAAAAAAATCTTTTAGAAAGAATTTTGAGGGCTTGAATTCTGGGGCTTGAATTCTGGGGGACTTGAGCACTGTCCCTGAGCTCTTTTTGTTCAGGGCTAGGACTCTACCACTTGAGCCACAGTACCAATTCTGGCTTTTACTGTGGGCCACCAGTGCCTAATTTAGAAAGAAAACTCAAAGCTACTCTCAGTCTTCAGATTCTTTTCTCCCCATTTTCCAAGTTTCTAGTAAACTTTTACTGAAAGAAGAAATATATATGGTTCTGCCACTTGTTAGCTATCATGAACTTGTGTGACTATCTTCTTATCCCTCAGGTCTGTAATCTACAAAATGAGAATCATTATAGCTCTTGTCTGATAGCGCTGTTTTTTTTTAATCCAGTGATCTCAAAATATATGAAAGGGCTCAAGTTAGTGCCAGGCAAGTAATTCAAGATATAAGTGTTTGTTAGTAATTCCTTTTAGTAGATCAAGTATACCTAGATTAAATGAAATGTGTTTCATTTGCATATAGGGCTAGAAAAATCTATAATATTTACTTTATTTATTAATGTAATTTCAAAATTTGAAAATTCAGATGCACAATGCTTCTTTCCCTAATTTCTTGTAAAACAATACTATAAGTAATAAAGTCTTCATTATCACCATAAGTTACAATAGCTCTTCAAGAGATAAAGATATTCCTTGTTTTATGTTATGTAAGCTAATTAATCTTATATTTCAATATACTTCCATTTAACTTTAAATAAATTAGGGAAAATATAACATTATGATCCAGATTAACCTTAGAGCATCTCTCATTTCATTACCTTTTTCCCCAAATAGTGATTGTTCCTGAATCAGTAAGTAGAAATAAAGAAATGGAAAGCTTCTTTGACTTATATCATCCAGGATACTGTTTGCCTGTGTTTGGACTTGTCCACCAGTTACTAAGTTCACATTGTTAGTTTTCAGGCTCTCTTCTTGATCCCCTTGCTTCCAGTTCAGATTAAATGACCACACTTGCAACTGTTAATAGTGTGAGAAGGTCAATAACTTCATTCTTTCCAATGGCCTCAGTGAAGAATTCACACAAAGATGTGGAGTAAGCCTCTGTCCCTGTGGTATAATGGAAGCTTTCCATGACACGGCCTTTTGAAATTAACCAGAAGACGCATCCTTTACAACTGTTCATGATTTTGAAAAAGGTAATCATTACAACATTTAAGTATTACTTCATTTGAGAATCAGGAAATGATATTAGTCATTGCTAAGTATAAAACATTCAAAATTATAGTATACTGGAGTTGTACAAGAAGAAAAATAAAATAATTCAAATCCAGAGACATTAAATCATAAGTGTATATTCTTAGATTTTGAATATTTTAAATCACATGGAATTTTCTGCACAATGATTTCTTTTCAAAAGCTAAGATATTTTCAGTGTATAAAGTAGCAGTCATCATACAATTAATGAAAGCTGGCAAGAATACATTTCTCAAACCTTTTAAAAATTATAACTAAAATACAAGACATGAAAATATTCTTTTGTTATTGGCAATAATTCCTGTAATATGATTTTATAATAAGACAGCATAGTTTGTTATAGTATATTGCAATGATGGAATTCTCAGAATAGTCATATACAAAAATAGTACTGAAAGACATACTATAATCATTATTTAGCAGATTGACTCTCATTAAGAAATTGAATTTAGTGATAAAGCACTCTAATAAAAATCTGCCATTTATTTTTTAGGGACTAAAGTACTTTTTTTGCCAATCCTTGGCTTGAGCTCATGGACTGAGCACTGTCCTTGGGCTTTCTCAAAGCTAGAACCCTATCACTGGAGCCACAGCACCACTTGTTGCTTTTTTCTATGTATGTGATACCAAAAATTAAACCGGGTCCTTTTGTGCATGCTCGGCAATCACTTTACCATTAGGCCAAACTCCCGGCCCTGGAACTAATGTACTTCTTGGTTTGTATACATAAATACAACCAATAGTTGATAGCCAAAGGCAAAAGAATCAGTATTCATAAATATAATTTAGTATGTTACAGAGTAATATTTATCGATGCCACAGGACTGATCATGGAAATTCAAGGCCTTTCCAAAATAAATGCATTGTATTTGTTACAAAGTAAAGTGAGAAATAACCACAGCAGTAAAGCACATACACAGATATGCTATAAAATGTATCCACCATGTGCACTGTTTCCTAGATACCAAATTAATGTCAATACAACTATAAGTGTAAAGCACTAAGAAAACCATTTGGCAGTTCCATAGTTTGAATTCAGGGACTCACACTTGCTCAACACACCTATATCTCTGTTCTTCAACAGTTATTTTTAGTACAGAGTGCCTAATTTTTGGCTTCTTATCATAGGAAACTTATGCTGAAATCATAGATGCATTCCACTACAGTTCTTGGCACACACTGGCTAGAAATCATGAGCCTCTGTTCTCAGCCTCCCAAGATGTATCTTTGGATGAAAGGTGCATGCCATTGGACTCAGCTCTAGGATAAAAAGAGTCTCACAAACTTTTTGTACCTATGTGCGCTTCAAACCACACTTCTCCTCATTCCATTTTCAACCTCCTAAGGCTATAATTACAAAGAGAGTTGATAACTGACTCTATCAACAAGATTTGTTTTGTTATGTTTTGCTTTGCATTGTTCAGGTGCTGGAGCTTGAACTAAGGGGCCCAGGTGCTGTCACTGAGATTATTTTGCTTAAGGCTATGCTAGCTGAACCATTTGAGCTACAGTCCCACTTTTGCCTTTTTAAGTAGTTTATTGGAGATAAATCTCATGGACTTTTCTTCCCCCACTGGCTTCAAACCACAATCCTCAGATATCAGCCTCCTGAGTAACTAGAATTGCAGGTGTGAGCCAACAGCACCTAGTTGCCATTCTGTTCTGGCTTAATTTTACATTAACTAATAAACAAACAAATTCCATACTGGTAAAAAGCTTTTCATAGTCTGTCTTCATAATCAGGTAGGAAACATCATTGATCTCTCTTTCTCTATCAGTGAGGATCTAAAGAGCAGTGTAGAACTCACTCTGTACTTCTAGTCATTAACAGGCAGGAGATTCTGGAATTGGGTCTTGTCTCTCCTCCTATCCCAAAGCCACATTCAAAACACGCATTTCAAGATGAAAGAGTACTTATCTGCATGAGTACATTTTTAATGAACTACCATTAAAATGCAAATTTTAGTCTAGGATTTAAAAAAAATGAATGGAAGTGGATATTTGATGGTATAAAATCATCACAGTCAATCAATAGAAGTACCCATAGTTCCAAGATAACTCAATGATAATGCACATTTCCTGTCACATATACCTTATGCAAAAGTAGACTTCAAGTAAATTCTCCTTATTGATAGTAATTCAATGTAGAGGAGAGTCACCAGTCAGTGGCAATTATACTGCAGGAAGAACTTGTTTCTGCAAGAGTTTTATCTTGTGTGAATGTTGTTCTTAATATACTATGGTATTTCTCTTCCCTTTTTTTGCCCTTATGGTTAATCTAATTTTGTTACTGTATCTGACTTTGTTACCTGGTATATTGTATATAGATTTATTTGTTTATTTGAAATAGGGAAGAGAAGGGGGGAAAACAAGATGATTGGGAGGGGGTGGGAGGAGGGAAACCGGAAGAAAAACATGAGAACCGTCATCAATGTGTGAGAAGTAATGACTCTCCTACCAGATGATTGTAACTGTAATGACTCTATACATTATCCTGACAATGTAATTTTAAAAAAAAAACTTGTTCTGAATTTTCTTCACATATTTAAATTGTAATTTAGAATGGGTAATATTCTAAAACTGAAGGTAATATCGAAGTTTCAGAAATTGACTCTTTTTAAAGGAAGTTCCACTACTGACTTTACTGTTATTTTAAAGCCCAGAGTCATTAAACAGTATACCTGACTGCAGTTGGCAAGCTTTGGTTGAAGGAATCTCACATCAGCTAACATAAACAACCTTGTCTCCTCTAACTGTCTGGCAGCAGCAACTTGCTAATCATTTCATTCAATGATGTATGAAAACAAAATCTGCTAGTTTTTTCATGTATTTTTATTGTAATTAATAGAAGGCTTACATTATATTTGCCAGATAGAAGGTGCATTAATTCACATACATTGATACCCTTTCTCATGTCTTGGTCCCCATTTCCTTCCCCCCACCCCCACTCCTCATCTTGTTTTCCACCCTTCCCTATCCAATTTCAAGTAACCAAATACAAATATATCCAATATATCAGATTACAAAGTAAGATACTGTAACAATATGAGATAATCAAGGAATAGCAAAAGAGATGAGAGATAACATAGCACATTAAGGACAACAATCACTCATTATATGACTTTTGTTTCTATATCCTAGAGGTCCTTTCATTTAGCTTCATATTATATGGCCTTATGTATCGAGGTTTTGCTCTATTGTAAATCTCTGCTAGGAGAGCCCAAGGTTTCTACTGATTATGGCAAATGAGGGAAACCATTGAGCCTAAGTTCCTTTGAGTCTGGCTTACTTCACTTAATATGATTTTTTCTAAGTCTTTCCATTTCCTAACAAATGGGGCAATGTCATTCTTTCTGACAGCAGCATAGAATTCCATTGTGTACAAATACCACATCTTGTTGATCCACTCATCAGCTGAGGAACATCTGGGTTGGTTCCATATCTTTGCTATGGTAAATAGTGCTGCAATGAACATCGTTGTGCTAGTGGATTTAGTCTGTCCTTGTTTCTGGACAATTGGGTAAATGCCTAGTAGTGGAATTGCTGGGTCATAGGGGAGCTCTATGTTAAGTCTTTTGAGGAATTGCCATACTGCTTTCCATAGTGGTTGAACAAGTTTGCACTCCCACCAGCAATGTAAAAAATGGGCCAAAGACATAAAGAGAGTCTTCTCTGAAGAAGAAACAAAAATGGCCTATAGACACATGAAGAAATGTTCCACATCTCTGGTCATAAAAGAAATGCAAATCAAAACAACTCTAAGATTCCACCTCACTCCAGTTAAAATCTGCTAGTTTTAATGTGCACAAATTCCATAGCAGAGTATGTAGGGTCTAAAATGATATTTTCAAGTTCACATATAAGGTGAACTTCTTTACAGTGCAGCTAGTATGAATCGTAGTTTTTAATGAACTATGGATCCTCTACCATTCTCAGAATTAAAATGAATTTGTGGTTATTTAACTAAAATTTCAAGAATAGTAGTATACCTAACCCAAAATAACTTTTTACATAAAAATCACTAACATGAAATTGTGCTGTCTGTAGATCTTGAAATAATGAAAAAGAGGCTGAATATACCTATTCATGGTCAAACCAATCTATAACTAGCAACATGTTGGCTAAGAAAGTGTTTTTGTAGCTGTTTCTTCAGCTAGTATATGCTATTGGGCAAAAGTTTGCCTTTTCTAGCAAACCTTGCCTACTTGAGACAAACGTGCAAATAGATTCACCATCACATAACATCCATAGACTCCCAATTAAACGCTTTAATGATCTAGAATTCAATTTGCTGCTGCACCTTTGTTCAATTAAATACTATCATCAATAGAAACGTTTTAGTATCAAGTCTTATGTTTTCATTACTATTCTTTTGTACTTCTAAGACTCTTCTAGAACATGGAAAGACAAAGCTGTTACACCTTCTATAATTTTTATTGTTATCCCTATACAATCAAAATTGGAAAGCAGAAGCCAGGCACTAGTGGCTACTTAGAAGTCTCAGATAAGGCCAAAAATATCCAAAGGCTCCTTCTCAACAAATAGATGGCCATAGTGGCATGGTTCTGTTGTAGCTTCACAGGAAGGGGATATAAGCAGATCATAGTCCAGGAATATATCCTAGGGAAGAAGAAGGAATGTATATCAAAAAGAACCAATACAGGGGCCAGGAGTTTTGCCTAGTGGTAGAGTGATTGCCTAGCATGCGTGAAGACTCATGATCAATTCTTCGGTACTACATACATAGAAAAAGCCAGAAGTGGTGCTGTGGTTCAAATGATAGAGTTCTAGCCTTGAGAAATCCTAAGGACAGGGCTCAGGGCCAGAGGCAAGCCCCAGGCAATAAAAGGACCAATGCAAAAAACCCTAGATACATGTCTCAATGGTAAAATGCTTGGTTGACAAGCACAAAGTCCTAAGATCAAACCCCAGTTCCCCCCCAAAAAAGGTAAATAAAATGATGCTTCTGATTTCAATCATGCAAATAAAGTTGTAATTTTGCTTACTGTGGCAAACAATGAAATATGCCAAAATGCATTAAAACAATTTTCAAAAAGACTTAACACCATAAAACTGGGGTTAGCTTAAAACAGTTGGTACCTCCTTACCTTACAATTCTCAGTTACTCAGATTGGTGTTATATGCAGTCCACGTTCTATTAAAAAACACAGTATCATTTATTCCAAATAAAATGTCAATTATCAAAAGTCAGTTATGGTTCTGAGAGTGTGGCCTAGTGGTAGAGTGCTTCCCTAGCATGCACAAAGCCCTGAGTTTGATTTGTCAGTACCACATACACAGAAAAAGCCAGAAGTGGTGCTGTGGCTCAAGTGATAGTGCTCTAGCCTTTAGAAAGCTTAAGGACAGTGCCCAGGCCTTGGGTTCAAGCCCCAGGACTCGCAAAAACAAGTCAGTTATATGTGCTAAGTCATGTCCTATAAGGTGAATTACTGTTAAGTGGTAGCACTTTTTTGCTCTTCCTTTCAAAAACCATTAATGACAAGTGTCTTATTCAAAGCAAATATATAGAGGCACACGCCTCCTAGTCTAGTGATTGTTCTCACCAAACAGATAGCTTGCTACATTTGCCAGGAAAATTGTCTTCAAGCAGCTTTAAAACACTAGCCCCAAATAAAGCCAACTTTAAAAAGTTCCTGAACACAGAAGTCTCACACAAAGTACAATACTATTTTTTTAAACTAAATACTGAAAGCAATGTCAACTGTAGTGTCTAAAAAAATGAGTCCGTGTGAATTCTAATCAAGTCCCAAATCTCACTGGCTGTTGACAGGCTATGATACAATGAAAATCGAAATCCACGATCAAACATAATGTTCTATGTTTCTATTGTGCTAGAAGACTGCCTTCTATTCTTAAAAAAGAATATATATATGTATATGTATATATATATATATTTCTCACAGTCGTTTACAGCCTCCTGTTCAACCACATCCAAATGCAAAGTTTACTGATAGTCATATATAGCAAGGTCAGAAATTTTTTTAAGTAAGAAAAAAATCTTTGATTAATGCTGAGAGCTGCACCGTGTTTAGACAGGGTCATGACCCCAGGCATCCATTTAATCAAATTTCTCTGCTGCTTGTCCCAGTGGAGCCATCGCCACAAGAAACTCTCTCAATGAAAAGGGGGGTAGGGAGAAGCTTACTTCACATCTCACATTGTTTACACGCTGTTAAGTAATTATTTCTCTCTTCCACCCCCACTGGCCATCAACAGACAAGTCACCTCCTTGGAGAGTCTGAAAAGCCTATTCAGCTGGATATAGCTTATTTTTTTCCCTTTCATAGTAAACCTAGAGACTTAGCTTAAAGACTTCTTTGAGGATACTAAAGTATATTCTGTCTGTGTTAATGATCGTGCTAATTGTAAGTATATTTACCATATAGATGTTTTAATGTTTCTCACTTATGCTAAAGCAATCATTTCTGCATAATTTATTTACCCCCAGCTCCCTACTTCAGTTCTTCAAGATGTAACCCTCCCCTATCCCATGTACAGACTGAAATGTGATTTTGAGAAGAATTGCATTACTGAGTAGTAGTCAAACCAGTTATTATTTTTCAGGAGTTTTCAGCCATGTTCTAATCTTTAATGTAACTCTTCTTCAGGGCAAAGAGCAACAATGAGGCCTGCAGATAATAAAGAATTACAGTTTGTTTTTAATAGCTCTATCAGTCAGAGTAATAGAGATGGATAAAATGGTAACCTCTTCACCCAGTCCTTCCTAATTGCTGTCCTAAGGAGCAAGAAGGGAAGTGGGGGCAAAAAAGAGGTTTGTATCTAATTGCAGTTCAGGAATTAAAGGCAAATGACTTGAAAGCTAAGAATACACAGAATCCTTCCAAGCCCGATTGCAAAATTACTATAGCATACACTATGTTTACAGACATAAAGCAGAAAAGCAGAAGTCCCAGGTCTCAAAATTGATACCATCTTTTTCCTGATTTTGCTTCTACTTAAGCAAATATATTTAGGCCATTTTTTGGCATGGAAAATAAGGAGAAGTTCAAAAGTATATGCATCAAAAAATAAAGTGGTATGGGAATTAATCAGTCTCAGAGTTCTTAATCAAAGTGAATGCTTTTTTGATACATTAACTCTACCTTTTGCTTTCTAGTTAATGGTTATTTATAAAAGTGAAATTCTGAAAGTTGATTGATTCCACCATTGTTACTACTAATATCACATTATATTATCAATAAGTAAGTAAAGTACAGTATAAACAGAAGTACAGTACATGTTCAACTCTCAAGAAATAGCATTTGACAGGACTAGGATTCCCTTTCTTTCAGTCTCTGTACAGGATATATTACCAAAGGGAAAAAGCAATCTTAATTCGATGCAAATTTAATATGTTGGATACTAATGAAAATGTCTTTGTGTTTTCATACAGAAAATGATAATAACTATGTGTAATAAAAAAGTAAAAAAGCCAGGCACTAGTGGCTCATGCCTGTAATCCTAGCTACTCTGAATTCTGAGATCTCAGTACTACAGTTCAAAGCCAATCCAGGCAGGAAAGTCCATGAGAGAGAAGTAGAGCTGTGATTCAATTTGGTAGAGCACTGATCTTGAGGAAAAGGAGCTCAGGGATAGCGCCCAGGTACTGAGTTCAACCCCAAGATTGGAAGAAAAATAAAGGTAAAGACCTGCTGAGGAATAAAATAACAGGCAAAGAAGGAAACAAAATGAGTATTTTGAACATGGAAAAAAGTAAATTCTAAGGAATTTTGGGAAACATACAAATGCAAATAGGAAAGAAAAAATACTAAAATGGCAATGAATGTGATTTGAAGGGAAATAAGTGCCACAGATTCACTTATAGCCATGAACATATGTAAATGAATGAATTAACAAAAGAAAAGTGAGAATACAACTGATGTGCCAATGGGATGTTTCCAAAACTGTTGTTCAAAACACCAGAACTATAGTTTCTCAATGATACAAGGTCAGACTAAGTAAGGTCTGATATTCCTGTCTTCCATACATAGTAAAATCTCAGAGATAGATGAAATCACTGAAAATTTTACTTATCTTTCCTAACATTTTTCTTTTTTCATATATTTTTCATTGTAATTATTAGAAGGGTTACATTATATTCACCAGATAGAAGGTGCATTACTTCACATACATTGATACGTTTCTCATGTCTTGGTCCCCGTTTCCCTCTCTCCACCTCTGCCTCTCATTTTGTTTTCCTCCCTTCCCTATCCAATTTCAAATAACCAAATAAGCACATATACAATATATCAGATAACAAGGTAAAATACTGTAACAATATGAGATAACCAAGGGACAGCAAAAGAGATGAGAGATAACATTAAGGACAACAATCACTCATTATATGGCTTTGTTTCTGTATCCTGGAGGTCCTTTCATTTAGCATCATCCTATATGGTCTTATGTATCTAGGTTTTGCTCTATTGTAAATCTCTGCTAGGAGAGCCCAGGGTTTCTACTGATTATGACAAATGAGGGAAACCATTGAGCCTATGTTTCCCAACATTTTTCTTATTGATGACAACTCCATTAATTATTATAACATATTTTAACATCTTTATGATTGCTGGGAATTAACACTTAGTAAAGACCAATAATTCATCTGTAACTACCAATTCAAAAATATAAACAAGAATCTCAATTTAAGATTGATGTTTTTTATAATGAATGATTGTTGTCCTTAAGGTAATATGTTATGTCTCAGCTCTTCTGCTGTCCCTTGGTTATCTCATACTGTTACAGTATCTCACTTTGTTATCTGATATAGCAGATACATTTTTATTTGTTATTTGAAAGTGGATAGAGAAGGGTGGAAAACAAGCTGGGGGGGAAGGGGGAGGGTAATGGGGACCAAGACATGTGAAAGGGTATCAATGAATGTGAATTAATGCACCTTCTATCTGGCAAATATCATGTAACCCTTTTATTAATTACAATAAAAATATTAAAAAAGATTGATAATTTTGGAAAGATATCTCAAAGCTTAGAAAGAAAAGCTGGCTTGCGAATACGATATATGTAGCTTGTGAAAAGGAATAACCAATGTGGGTAGGGTACAATAATTTTCAAATGATTAGGAAGAATTTATATCTAACATTTCCTTTCCATTATAGCCTTGTTGATTCAGTGCCAACTGAAGAAATATTCGATGACATCCTGAGTAAGTTAGAAGCACAAAGATTTCTAGTCCCTTGCTAACTTTGGATTTAATATAAGAGAACTCATCTTTTACCAATAAATTGGCATAATTTTATCCTTCTGAGTATTCAGTTTTGAATACACATACATATTTTATTTTCATCTATCCATCCATACAAATTAGTGTGTCTGTGAAGGTGCATCACATATAGCCAATTCATGAAAAATATGTTGAATGAATGAATGGGTGGGTAGATGGATAGATTAATGGTTCTTCTCTTTACTTTTCTTTTTCACTACCCAACAAAATATAGTGGAATTTGGAATTGTTCTGGGCACTAATTTGAAATTCACATTTTTATTAACTAAAAAGTAACAATCCATTAAAAATAGATTTTTAATGCAAACAACAGCCACAGGTTACTCAGCTCAAAAGAATGCCATTTTCATTGTATTCTGTGTAAATGATGATCTTTGGAAAAGTTCAAGAGAGTAGTCTAACACCATAGGGAATTAAAATTCTTCAGAAATATAGTACAAGAAATTGGTATACAGCTGCTTGATAAATGTTTTTAGATGAATTAGATAGTGATGTTCTCCAAAAACTCATTTAAAATACATTACCCTGCTGGGTTTTGGTGGCTCATCATGCCTGTAATCCTAGCTACTCAGGAGGCTGAGATCTGAGGACCACTGTTCAAAGCCAGAAGGGGCAGGAAAGTCCTGAAACTCTTAAGTGTAGTTAATCACCAGAAAACCAGAAGAGGGGCTGTGGCTCACAGTGGTAGAGTACTCACTAGGCTTGAGTAAAAAGAGCTCAAGGGGGCCTAGTGGTAAAGTGCTTACCTATCATGCACAAAGCCGTGGTTCCAATTCCTTGGCACCACATACACAGAAAGAGCCAGAAGTGATGTTGTGGTTCAAGTGGTAGCGCACTAGCCTTGAGGAAAGCCCAGTGATAGTGCTCAGGCCCTGAGTTCAAGCCCTAGAACTGACCAAAAACAAAAACCTAAAAAAATGCCTAAGTAGATAACTAAGTACAAGGACTCCTCATATTAAAAAAAAAGAGTTTAAGGGCAATACCCAGACCCTGAGTTTAACCACAACCAAGAAAAAGAAAGAAAGAAAACAAAAGAAAAGAAAAGAAAACAACAACAAAAGTATTATAACAGTAAAAAAGTGATGTACGTAAAACCACCCTCAGTGAGTATCCAAGCAAGGATCAAATCAATACCCATCTACATTTTGTCTACTATACTACAAAATCTATCTGCTGTCAAAACTATCCAGTCAGGGGCTTGGAGTTTAGCCTAGTGGTAGAGTGCTTGCCGAGCATGCACGAGGATCCGGGTTCAATTCCATGGTACCACATCACATACATAGAAAAAAAGCCAGAAGTGGTGCTGAGGCTCAAGTGGTAGAGCTCTAGTCTTGAGAAAGTCCAAGGACAGTGCTCAGGCCCTGAGTTCATGGCCCAGGACTGGCAAAAAAAAAACCTATCCAGTCAGGTATAATAACAGAAGTGACCAAAAAGTAGCACCATTCTTTCTTGAATCTGCAATCAGATCAAGCCACAATAATGACACATTTTCTAAAATTGGGAATGGATTAAAATGTTTAACTATAATTCCCATGCAAATGTTGAAATTATTGATTAGTAATATTTGACCTCATTAAAATTACCTGATTGATTTTATAACATCCTTGCAATACCAAATAGTAACAGTAAAATTAAGCAATGTTATAATATAACAAACAATAGTAAAGCTTAAAATTAATTGTAAAGATTCTATCTAAAATAGATGCAGTTATACCTATAAAAATGATGCTTATGGAAATGAATTCCAAGAAACATTTTTTTCTTTTTTTATTGTCAGGATAATGTATAAAGGGGTTGCAGTTATATTCATCAGGTAGTAGGTGCATTACTTCTTGCACATTGATACCCCTTCTCATGCTTTTGTCTCCATTTCCCTCCACTCACCCCCTCCCAATCACCTTGTTTTTCCCCCTTCCCTTCCCTATTTCAAATAAACGAATAAATGTATATACAATATACCAGGCAACAAATTTTTAATTGTAATTAATTGTTGGGGTAAGAAACAAAATTTTATTGTAGTGTTTGCACTTATTTTTTCTACCCTTTTTTTAACCGTTCTGTTTATTTCCCTTTTATTGTTGTATTTGATTTCTGTGCCCTTTCTCTTGTATATAAATCTGATTTGGGGAAGGGATATGGCTTAGTGGTTGAGTGCTTGTCTACCAAAAGACTTGGATTAAAGTTCACTTTTTGTCTTGGTAGTAGTTCTGGGGTTGGGAATCAATGATTCAAGCATGCTAAACATGTCTTCTACAATTCCACTAACAGTTACGCTTCGTTGATGCTATTGTCTATCTCAAGGGCTTTTTTTGTTTTGTTTCATTGTTTCTGGCTCCAAATTTCCCCAACTGACAGAGGGAAAGTTCAGGCACCTTTAATCTGGGGTAATGAGAGCTTCAAATCAGATGAATTAATTCATATAAATATCATATATATATATATATATATATATTGTGCCAGACCTGGGGATTGAATTCTGGGCCTGGATAGTGTCCCTGAGCTTCATTTGCTTAAGGCTACCACTCTACCACTTGAGCAACAGTGCCACTTCTGGATTTTCTCAATACTACATTGGAGATAAGAATATCACGGACTTTCTTTGCTGGGCTAGCTTCAAACTACAATCCTCAGATCTCAGCCTCCTGAGCAGTTAAGATTATAGGTGTGACCCACTGACGGCCAGCTAAATAAATACTTTGACCATAGAACTTTTGCTTCAATATATGTTATTTATTAAGTTGATAAAAGAGGTTAAAGTAAAAGGAATAGAAATTTTAGTGAAGTAGAATTTAGTAGTCTGAGTTGTGCAAAGGATGAACAGACTGATTTAAACATGCAAATTTACTGACCACCAAGTTGGAATGTTCAAGCACAGATTGACTTGCTACTTGATGAAGAATTTAAAAAAGGACTAAAATATTAAGACTGGATGACCTTACATGATCTTTTCTACCTTCAAACTTTTCATTCCTACAAATTCCATCATCTCATTCATGCAAGAAAAGTAATATACAGATATATTTGAACACACATCTATGAATATATTGTGTGTATGTTTTCTCTAATCAGGAGTCTGACCTTTGGGGTAAATCTTGCATGAATTTTCCCTGCTAAAAGCTAATAGATAACCATTTTAAATAAGGTAAAATGTAGGAGACAAGTTTAAAAAGAGAGACATGATTCCAGTGTTTATGTATAGGAAAACAAATGGTTTACAGCACATATGGCACTAAACAGGGGATTTAAGACACTTATTTGGCAGGCATTTTGGAGTTGAGTATTATTGCAAGTAGATGAAACTGTTTTAAAGCATCACTGGGCGTATGGTTTGCTCTACTGACCCTTCCATCTTCAATTACAAAGAACTGCCTGTGAATATAGAAAAAAACTGTTCCTCTCCAGTAAACCCAGGAGGTTTTTAACCACATCTAGAATATACAAAGAAAGACTTACAAGCATATGTGAAAAGAAAGAGAAACGCAACCATTATAAAGATCCTCTTCCTTCCCTGAAGAAAACTTGCAAAAGCATACAATTATTTCTCTATAATTTAGATCTATTGAAAGAAGAGTCATCTCAAAATTTTTCACACATTTTCTATATAAACAAATGTTGAACACCAAGTGAAAACTCATGATGAGATCACTCAACAGATAAATGTGTCATTAACCAATTCCTAGAGGAGCCTGTCCTTTCAAAGGTATACTTAACTGAAGGATTGCAGAGAAGAAAGAAGTGATATACAAAAAATATCTATCATCTGTACTTAGACAAAGTTAGAAAATAAAGGATTATGTCTACAGTAACTTGTGTTATTCTAAACACTAATCTTATATCTAGAGCTGTTGAAAAGTTTTACTAACATAATTTATTTTATGATAATAAGTACTTCTATAACATATTTGTGAAAACTAAGAACAATGAGAAAGAGAAAGAGATTTAAAAATGTAAAATCATGTCCTCTTCATTGTATTTGGAGGCATCACGTGGAAGATATTTAGGTCACAATTTTAGAAGATAATGTTCAGAGAAGTAATAAGGATTTCAACTATACATTAACATTAAGTCAAGTGGCAATTCCTAGTTCCCTTGTTTAAGACTTCATAAAATAGGCAACGAGAAAGAAGAAGACAGAAAGTGCAACCAAGAATATACATTTATACAGTCATAGCTTTTGGAAAATTTTAGCAATTCTGTGTCTATGCATACTGAGAACAATTAACATAATGCAGATATACTGATAAGATAAAAATTCCAACCACGTAACAAAAAAGCAGTTGACAAGTTAGATATTATGCAATTATGACTGTCATTTTATTACTGTTATTAATTTATTAGTATAATTGCAATTTTTTCAATGTCATAATGTGATAATAAAGGACTTGTCATTACTAAGTTAACCTCCGAACATCTCTGACCTCAGGGGAGGTAGTTGCATGCTTTCAGACCAAAATGAGCTGTCAGTTACCAGAACGACATTTTGATGACTACATTATCTTGTAATTAAATGTCTTAACAAACTTCTGCTTTTGATTGACAAGTAGTTAAGACTATCGTTGACCACAGGGCAGTTTTCTTTATATTTCAAGAATAATTTTCTTTATATCTCAAAATGATTTTAGCACTGAAACAGGAAGACAAAGGTTTAAAACTTCAAATGCTGTTCAGAATGTATTTATTAAACTATATTTGGCACTTGTACAACAAAACTATTTGCATCCATAGCATAATCCATTGCACTGTAGTAAAAACTTCATGTAATTTCTATAATGTTCTTTGGTAATTTCAGAGGACACAAAGAATAACTCCATCAATTCATTTCCCCATGAGTACACATTCCATGAGAGAAACAATTGAAATCTACTCATAATAGATACTCACACATGACTTATGATCATTACCCCCTTGCCACTTTCAAGCCAAACCTGTGAGTTCAATATTCCAATGACAAGGTAGGTCACCTATGAGCCATACTACATTCTTTCTTTTTCCTGTTACATTTCTTAATATATAGGCCACCAACCTGGAGTGCTCAATACTATATTTATCACAATACTACTATTAGAATTTGCACTATTACAGAAATATAAAGCTCAGCTGAGATTAAATATTTATTCCATCTTAATATTTTTTGCTGGTCTTGGGAATTGAACTCAGAACCTGGATGCTGTTTCTGAACTTCAATTTTTGTTGTTATTATGTTTTTGTCTATCACAGGACTTGAACTCAGGGCCTGGGTTTTACTCAAAGCTAACATTCTACCCCTATGATGCACAGCTCCACTTCCATTCCTAAGCTTCTTTTGCTCAATCAGAGTATTCTAATTTTACCCACAACTTCACTTTCAGCTTTTTCTCTGATTCACTGGCGATAAGAATCTCACAAACCATGATCTTCAAACCTCAGCCTCCTGAATATCTAGGATTAGAGATATGAGCTACTGGTGCTCAGCTTCCATCTTAATAATTTTTAATCATAGAAACATGATTGAATTAGCCAAAGGTAAATTTCGTGTATGATACACTTAGACTCCTCTTAGGCATATAGTAAACATAAAAGTCCACTGGAAAGTTACATTGAAAATTACCCTACTGGATTCTAATCTGGTTGCTTTCTGTTATGCTAGTAATACTCCTTTTAAGTAAAGCCAATACACTTGAAAGAGTAACTTAAAAATGAAAATCTCAAGATTAAAATAAAAATAACACAAAAGAACTCTTCCAGTAAAAGAAATCCTGTTAAAACTTAACATGATCAATAATAAAGATAGATTTGCTCAAGCATCAGGCTGCAATTTTCTTCTATAAGACTAAAATATTATTTTATTTAAAGTTTTTCTTTAACATCTGATCTATGATAGGTATATACTTAAATAGAATAAGTTTCATGTTGTTATTTTTATGGAAAGTACTTACATGCAAACACCCACATGCTCAGTCTAAAACACTGACTCACAGAGAGGCCAAAGAGACAGGAATGTTACTACAATCACTGATCTTATACTAATTTCTATGTGATAAAAACTATGAAGAAATATTTTTTAACCATGTGAACAAACACTGACATGTTTTCATGGGTATATCCCATGTTATGGGATATACCAACATCTCAGAAAATGAAACATTTGTAGAGGTAGTCACCCTTTCACAACCACAGGAAAAATCATCACTGTCACAATTTCGAATTGTCCTGAATATTCCTGAAGTAACTATATCCCAGTATACAAATGCAAAATAAATTCTTTGGCAAACCTGGACCTAACATATGTGTGCGTGTGTGTGTGTGTGTGTGTGTGTGTGTGTGTGTTACACACATACATCACTTAATATTTGTGTAACTTATGAAAGTAAATCTTGAAGCTACTAAAATAGGTACAAAGTGGGAAATTATTGCAAAAAAAGAGAAAAAATGAAAGAACAAAGAAAAGGAGAGAGAAAAGGAAGGAATAAAGGAGAGAAGGAAGGAAGAAAGGAAGGAAGGAAGGAAGGAAGGAAGGAAGGAAGGAAGGAAGGAAGGAAGGAAGGAAGGAAGGAAAGGAAAGAGAATGAGAAAGAAAGAAAGAAAGAAAGAAAGAAAGAAAGAAAGAAAGAAAGAAAGAAAAGAAAGAAAGAGAAAGAAAGACAACAGGGTATAAAGGAGCTTTCTAAACCCTATATCTCAGAACTAACTGACATAAATTAAGAACTATTGTAGCTTGAAGTTGAACTAAACTAATGCACTGATGATGATTACATTTCATCTTAGCCAAGGGACAGGATGGATCATACTTTTCTTTCAACAGCAATTTCATTCTCTCTCTCTCTCTCTCTCACTCTCTCTCTCTCTCTCTCTCTCTCTCTCTCTCGCACACACACACACACACACACACACACACACACACACACACAAATGGAATGAAATTGTTTTCTTAAAATATAATGAAAATTATCTAAATTTTACTATCTAATAAAGATCCTATACTTTAAAAGTACAGAAAAGAAAGAAATACGAATGTGTCAATCAGCTAATAGCTAAAGGACTTTCACCATCATTTTACCAGTTGCATCTGAACTCTGAAAATAATTCCAACACTCGGAAAGATTAATTTAATTAGGCACTTTCAAAAACTGGGAAAAATATATTTACAAGATTTTGTGGATGAAGTCTCACATGAAAATGACTTTGTGGTCCTGTTGAAATAATACTGCACTTAATTGTACATGAATTGACTTTGTTACAAACCTGGGTGAACTGCATAAATGTATTTCATACAGTTTATTTTATGATTACCTTCATAAAGATGTCAGCATGTCCCATAAGAGGTATTAGTTATATATTTTAAGAATAAGTGTGAACCAAGAGTAGCCAAGAATCAAGGTCTCTGAGGTTCTGTGTTATTTTATCTTTTGAATTAGCATACATTACTAACATAAGAGATTTCATTCTGGTCATTAATTAGATGATATTTTCATTCTCCCTTCCTTCCTCCCTTCTTCTTAATGCTTCATTGTCAGTAGCATATTTAATTTAGCCAGGTATTCATAAGAACAAGAGAGTAAAAGCCTGGAACAGTGGCTCAGACCTGTAATCCTAGCTACTCAGGAGGCTATGATCTGAGGATCACGGCTCATAGACAGGCCAGACACTAAAGTCACTAAAGTCCATGAGACTCACATCTCTAATTAACCACTGGAGAATGGGAAGTGGTGCTGTGGCTCAAGGTATAGGGCGATAGCCTTGAGTTGAAGAGCTCAGGACAGCGCCCAGGTCCAGAGTCCAAGCCCTAGGAACTACAAAAAAGAAATACGGATTAAAGGGGACACAGGTGAAATGCAGCATTGTTTCTTTCATTGGAAATTATCCTACAACTCTAAGAAGAAACAACAATGCAAGTAAATCAAAAAGGTCAAAACACTAGTGAAAACTAACGAATTGTATCATTTTGAATAAGAGGCATTGTGCCAGGCATTGTCATAGTGAAGTTCTAATAGTCTACTACATCTAAACTCGGGGGCTCAGAAGCAAAGCCTATATAACTGGTATGTTCAAAAACCATATTATATTAATGTGACAGATAATAGAGAACTATCATATAAAAATCAATTCACTTATACAAATATTTCTTTAACAATCAGTGAGAAGATACCAATGAGTTTCAATATCAGCCAGGACTGGATCAGCAATGAATCTTGCTTGCAAATTTTTGTAACTCAGTCTTAGAAGAGCAATCTATCCCAATTTCCCTGAAACATGATTCCTTTTGTATGTTGTCTCAATTTAAGTATTAATATTTGCACTCTCAAAACTATTCCAGTTCAAAATATAGAAATCATTTTGTCTCCATACTATCCTTATTTATTGGTGCATACATTTGTTACTTATACATTACAGGGAAGTACATTAAGTATATATAAATACCTACAATTGCACAAAAGAGGAAATATATTAGCTTACTCCTTTGTCCAGAAATCACCCCTCTGACAACAATCTGAATAAAGCATGAAACATTTTTGAAACCAAAATAATATGGCACCTACTGGACATTGTCGCTCACAGCTCAGATAGCACCAGTATAATACAGCCCTACACTTTCTTGCACTAGAGTAATTAAAACCTCATACAATCTCACAACTTCCAGTAAATTATCCATTTATCACTGTTTTTATAAATTCGTCTGATATATTCTGCATAAGATGAAAACATATAATCATAGGACCACCTACTTCTAAGACAGATAAACTGTTATCATGTAATTACTATATGTTTTAGTATTCAGGGAGTTTCTCACAAACCAATGCAACTGATAACTTAATTTTTGCAGCAGAAAGCCAAAAGGCTCTGGCTCTCACTGTACAGTGACTGAGGTGGTATCAAATCATCTTGAGAACCAGATGTGGCCCATGGTCTGGAAATTTGGTCTTGCTTGTTCCTGGTTCTTTAAAAAGAATAAATCTAAAAAGGTCAAACCTCTTTTCCTTATCATTAGCTTCAAAATATTCTGAAAATTGATTTATTTATTGCCCCTATTATAAGGTTGTCAAGTCAATAGTTTGTGTAGAATTGCTACTCATATTATAATGTATCTCTGTATAGACAAAAATATTTATGTATTATACTGAACCCAGAAAAAGTATGTTTGCACTAATGGTCATGGTATGTGGCATGTATTGCAAAATGTATGCACGTGTGTGCCATATCACTGTTTCCAGGCTATCTTCCAAGGAAATATTCCTTATAGACCACATCTTGATCTACTACATCTACAACTACTACAACAAAATGCACAAATCTTGTAAAACATTGTAATAACTAGCAAATGGGTAATAAATTTCATATGTAAGGATGATTTTTTAAAGTTAGCAGCGGGTGACTCAAACATAATTCTAGCTACTCAAGAGGCTGAGATCTGAGAAACTGTTCAAAGTCAGCCTGGGCAGAAAAGTCCAAGAGATTCTTAACTCTTAAAAACCAAAAAAAATCAGAAGTAAAACTTTGGCTTCCACAATATGGAAACAAGATGTTTACCTTTGTGATTTTTGTTCTTAATGTACTATGTGAAGCTATTTCTTTTTTTAAGAGTATCACTGTCTTTATTCCCTGGGCTGGCTTTGAACCCGATCCTCAGATCTCAGCTTCATGAGTAGCTAGGATTATAGGCATGAGCCACCATGTCTGGGTTAAATTTTTTTTCAAGATTTTATTAACATTGATTTTTACATCATATTTCAAATGTCATATTTAACAAACAAGTATTCAAGAAGGGAATCTATATATAATCACTGGTACATAGATTTTAGAACATAATTAAAATTAAGCTGCAAGTTTGTATGTCATAGATACATATAAATCTATATAACATTAGGTGTATAGAATATATAACCCATCATATATTTTATGTCTATGTAGTTATGTTTATATCCCCATGACTATGTCCATAACCTTGGGTACCCAAATATTGAGCCATTGCTCTTGTATTGGTTGGACCTAATTTCCACATATTAAGGATACCATGCGCCTTTATTCCTCTGGTCTTGACTTATCTCACTCAACATGATTCACTCTAATTTCATCCAATGCCCAGCTAATTCTTTTTTGCTTCTTTTCCCCTTAAGGTTTATCTCATGTTGTTACTGTATCTGACTTTGGTACTTGGTATGTTGTACATACGTTTATTTGAGTATTTGAAAATGGGAAGGTAATGGAAAAACAAGATGAGTGGGAGGAGGTGGGGGAGAGAAAGTGGGAGAAAAACATGGGAAGGGATAACAATGTTCTGGAAATAATGTACCCACTACCTGATGAATGTAACTGCAACCCCTCTGTACATCACCCCAACAATAAAATATTTTTTAAAAAAGAAAAGAAAATTTAAAAAATTGTGAATAATGTGGTAGAGCATTATCCTTGAGCACAAAAGCTAAGGTACAGTATCCAGGCCCTGCGTTCAAGCCCCAGGTCCAGAATAGAAAATAAAAATAAAGAATGACTTTTTTCTAGTCCTGGGGTTTGAACACAGGGCCTGAGAAATGTACTTGGGCTTTCTCAAGGCTAGCACTCCACCACTTGAGCTACAGCACCACTTCTGTCTTTTTCTGTGCATGTGGTACCAAGGATTCGAACCCAGGGCTTTGTGCATGCTACACAATCACACTAACACTAAGCCATGCCCCTGGCCCCAAAGAATGACTTTTAACCAAAGCAAAAATCATAAATGAACCATTTAAGTAGTAATAATTTAAATAATAATAAATTAATTTAAAGTAGATTACATTTTATTCTGTCTCTGAACAAACTAAACAATATATTAAGTATACAACAAAAATTTAAGATCACACTGCCATTATTTTATGTGCTTTATAGGCAAATGCAGACATGTGATATACTAAGAATGAAGATTAAATTTAACTTTATAGTTGAGGTGATGTATCTATCACAAATTATAAGATATGTCATGAATTAATTAAAGATACTTAACCTAAAACTCCCACAAGTAATTTTTGGTTAAAAAGAAAAGGCTACCTTGGGCTGGGATTGTAGCTCAGGGGGAGAATATAAGGTTCAATTTGTAGCCTCCAAAAGAAAATGTACCTTAAATCATTTTTCATGTAAAATGTTAATTAAGTTATTCTATATTTGCATCAAACTCTAAATAAAATTTAAATCCTTAAGCATGAAATCACTTTTGAGAGGGCAATATAAAAATATAACTATGGTATTAATTTTGTGTAATCAAGTTCACTATGTTACAAGTTCCACCATGAAGTCTGTAGTTATAAATCCCTTGTTATATATTTCTTCTCCACATATATACCAGGAGGGGAAAAATTAAGCAGCTGCTGCAATGAACTCTTCATTATTCTGCCTACTTAATTCACTCAGCCCTTTATTGGCAAGGACCACACTCTGGAAACATCCTTTGGTGTTATTATGTCCTGCTGTGTGGCCTTCAAACTCTGGGCCATGTGATTATCTCAACCCTCAAATCCTTTTGTATTCATTGAAGATGCCTTAACATTAATCTTCTTTTTTACTTTTAGTAATTATTCCACCAATACCCCCAACCTTATCAATACTACATACCTTCAGTAGCTACGGAGTTGAAGTGTGAATCTGGTTATCATGTAAAGTGTCAGCTCACCCTAAATTAATCCTAAAACAATGTTACAACTCAGACTTACAAAAGAGCTCTGGCCCCTAAGGGTTTATTTATTTATTCATTTTTGGTCAGTACGTTCAACCTAAATGGTCAGTTGGACAATCATTTCCACAATGTGGAAATGAGGCCTGGATTGAAATTGCTGCTCCATCTCATTCGAAATTATGTCTGTCAAAGACATAATACATCCTGCTGCTTCCTAGTACAATATAGGCTTCCTCCATTTAGAAAAGTGCAGAGATTCATCAGTGATTTAACCTATAGACATTTGAAGGTTGGAGAGTACCTCTGAGGGGCTGTTGACCTTCACCAGCTGAAAGAACTAGAAACCGAGCCTCAGTCAATATATATTTATCTTTCTGTTGGGACTATTACAACTATGCAAGTAATGCTGACCTTGAAACTTCTCGCACAAGATGCACACAAATAATGTTCCCTAAAGGAAAAATATAAAAATACCTAAATAGAATACATAGATCTAAAATGCCCATTCTGTTAAGACCCAAAGAAAGGATTTAGAGAAATAATGTCCATTAGAAAAGGGGTAAGAATATTGTTTTTGTAATTGACTGGTCTCCTGTTAAATGTGGCCAAGTATAACCACACCAGACCAGAATCTTAAAATTTAACATTTGCCAAGGATTTCAGAATTTTTTCAAACAATACTCATACAGAGAACCTTGCTGTTTTTGATGAATTACATTTTACTCCCCACAGGGTTATAATAATTATAAAGCTCTCAAAGACATTCTTTTATTGACTAAATGTATATCAAAACAAACTTTTGTTTTTTAATCTAGGGAAAAGCTAAATGATGGTATATTGAAACTCTTCTTCATAAGTGCCCATTTTATCTCATGGAATGTTAGCCTCAAAGGAGATGTTTTTCTCCTGATTATCCATGGTCTGCCTTCTTGTTAAGGATCAATGGAGTACATGTACTCTTTCAGGACACAGACAAAGGTATGACTGAATATATAACAATTCAAGCATGCTAAACAGAGGCCAGAAAGAATAAAGGAAAATGTAAGTAACAACCAGTTAGTCATGGAAATCCTAGAAGAATGGGCAGAGTATCCTAGTCTAATAAAGTAGGGAACTTCAGGAAAATAAAATCTCACTCATTTCAGAAAATGAGGAAATTAATGTACAGGACCAAGTAAAAGACAGAAAGAAGTGAAATCTTCTGGAAACAAATTATCCCCTCATTACTGGCAAAGCTGTATAATATTCATTTTCTATTTTGTTCTTGTGAAATATATACTTACATAACTGGAGTACTACCTAAAAAGGTCTGTATATGAATGTTCCCAGAAACATGAATGCAGAGTTTAACAAACAACACCATCCTATTCTCAAGGAATCAGTTTGTTGATTGGCATGGGGTCATTTGCATGTGTTCAGTTTCGGTGTCATCTTTGTTACAATGGGAGACAATCACTTGGGGAGGAGGGGAAGCTCCTCCCCAAGCTCTTTTGTGGACCTGTCAGCATTAAAAATCTTTAGACAACCTTTCTCCCTCAAAAAAAAAGACTAGAATGCGGTCGAAAGGATCCAAGAGAGCTTGTTTATATATTGAGTTAGAAACAAAAATTACCTGAGTTTGAGATTTGGCAGTACTTGCCGTGTTAATGAAAGATTTACTTTATTACTTTATTCAAAAATATTTCCAGCTTCTGATGTGGAATCAGGAAGTCTACCTTTAGAGGGACTTGTTATGTCTGACATACATCACCTCACTTGAATTGACTTCTAAATCGATCCAAACAATACAATGGCAATTTAAACCTTATTGCTCTTCAATCTTACTGGTTAAAGCCATTTTTCATTGGGCATCAAAGAGAACTGGAGATCTCCCCCGTGCCTTGCATTAGATATCCAATCTATACCAATCTAAAACTATCTTAGTAGTACTTGCACAAGCTGATTTCTTTGTGAATGTTTTGTATTCCTTATTGTTGTTACTGTTGTCTTTTTGCCTCTAAACTCTAGTTCTTTGTGGAAAGTGAACTCTAAAATGAACTTTATAATCTTACCTCTTTCCAATTTGTCCTTAAGTTCCCTTTTAACCAAAAATATTGGTCATACCTAACTTTCTTCTTGCTTATTTCAATTTTTCATATATTTTATTGTAATTAACCAAAGGGTTACATTATATTCACCAAATAGAAAGTACATTACTTCACAAACATTGATACCCCTTCTCATATTTTGGTCCCCATTTCCCTCATCTATCAGGACACTTTGTTTAGCATAGTTGGTACTATATAAATAAAGAAAATTAAAATACATTGAGACTTTTTATATACTTAATACATTTTAATGAGGGCATGACAAAATATAAAGATACTGATTTTAGCAACATAATAAAATCCATTGGTTATGGGGAGCATAACAAAAATTGTAAATTATATTGCACAAAGGAAAACTTATATATGGAATGCAACTACTTTATTGTTTCTACCAATACTAAATTCCTTCATACCACCATGACTGTGTTCCTTAATTCTCTACCCACTCAATTCTTGTCATTTTTCATGGCTGAACATCTTTAGAATTCCCAACTTTCATAAAAATTTCCATTGATTGGAAATTATTGTGGTTCTACCATGGGCAAACAAAGTATATTAATGGGTGCTAAAAGATAATAAAATACGTTCTGTGCATGTAGAAAGGAAATCAAAATCTACCACATCTGAATTCTCTGAAATATTACAAATAAAAATTTAAACAGGGAACATTGAATGGCTGACCAAAAAGACTAGGGTGGGAGAAAACATTTTCATGGTCAAGGGGGTAAAAAGAGAACTGATTCTGAAAGGTTTTGATGAACACATCATCAATCAATAGGTTTACTGTACCTAATGATCACACTTGCACTTTCTTTTCCAATTCACTCCATTCTTAAAGGAAACGGTCTTTACAATATAGTCTCAAAATAGCAAATTCATACATTGTCTATCTAGATAAAGACTCCGGCTTTACCATGTAAAGCAGTATCTTGTGTAAATGTCTAAGGATCATGTGGGAAATTATCTAAGTAACTTGTGGGCAGGGATAGGAGGTGAAACTGAGGCAAACCAAGGAAAACATGACATTGTCCAAAACACTAAATGTACTCATTACCTTATTTATGAAATGGTAACCCCATTTTATGATTCCTTAGTAATAACAATAAGGTCATTCTTTTAAAAATGTCTAAGTATCAGAGTATTAGATCAATAACTGGGAGAATTAGGTTCCAGTATCAGCTATCAATATTCAATAAATCATTCAAACTTATATAAACCAAACCACACCAGTTTGGAAGCATAGATTTTAAAACTTTGCAAGCCTGATCTCTAAGCCAAATACGAAGGATCTTTATAATTTAAGTATAGTAAAAGTGAATAAATACATGATACGAAAAGCAATTAATATTTTCAGAAATAGTTGACTCATATTTAGTTTCCTGAATGTGCCCTTTAAACTAGTTACCATGTTAGCTTAAAGTATTTAACCTATTAGACAATAATAGTTAATCCATGAAATCCCACAGTAATTGAACACCTTTAGCCCATGCCTGTAATCCTAGCTACGCAGGAGACTGATATTGGAGGATTTTGATTCAAAGCCATCTCAGGTAGAAAAGTCTGTGAGACCCTTATCTTCAATGACCCACCAAAAAAACCTGAAGTGGAGCTATGGCTCAAGTGGTAGAATGCTGGACTTGTGCAAAAACACTTAAAGAAAACAACTAGGCCTTGAGCTCAAGACTCAGGACTGACAGATTTACAGACAAACATAAGAATACTCACAGTCTTAATGTAATCTTGCACTCAGAAGACAATCTAAAAGGATCCCTTCAGGGAGCCATGGTAAGTTATGAAGTTTCAGGTCATTCTTTTACAATTAAGCAAGCTGACACTTGACATCAGCTCTGCATGCTATTTGTCAAATTGTAATATACTATTTAATTTTAATTCTGTATTTGGAAAAATAAAAACAAAGGCTGTATGGACAAGTGTTTAAAACTTGGGCCCAGTCAACTATGAAGTACTTTTTCTTTAGAAAAGTTTTTCCCTGGAAGTGGTGCTGTGGCTCAAGGGGTAGAGTGGTAGCGTTTTGCTGAAGAGCACAGGAACATTGCCCAGGCCCAGAGTTCAAGTCCCACAGAGAACAAAAAAAAGAAAAGAAAAGAAAAAAAGAAGTTTCTCCCTACCTTTCAGGATACTAGAATATTCCATTGCAAGTGAAGTTTGACTCATGTTGTTACAGCAAATATCTTTCTTAAACTGTTCAGTCAGAGGCACTAAAATATATGCCAACAGATTAATCTTGAATATGATTTGTAGTATTTTTAACTGTCAAATGCTCCAATCCAATATGGTAATGAGTCAATGACTTTTACTCTTGGAGAAGGCCAGCAACAGAGCATGTGAGTTAGACCTTGGTATTCTTTCAAATTCTGTCCTGGATAAAACCTATGTATTTGATTTAAAAAATAAATATTGGGCCAAGAATTTTGCCTAGTGGTAGAGTGCCTGCCAAGCATGCACAAAGCCTCGGGATTCGATTCCTCGGTACCACACACATAGAAAAAAAGCTGGAAGTGGTGTTGTGCCTCAAGTTGTAGAGCTCTGGGCTTGAGAAAGCCCAAGTTCAGTGCTCAAGCTCTGAGATGAAGCCCCAGGACTGGCAAATAAAGAAAGAAACATTGCTAGTACATCTTATAGGCTTACTCTATACAAAATTAATCTACAATCTGGAGGGCTGGTTGGATTTAAGTAAGAAGTTGAGCTTGACACCTAGTAACAGTCACAATGGAGCATTTCCCATCACTAGGTTAGTATTAGATTCTCATTTAAGCTTCAACGTTTACATTGCCAGAGGACATAGTCAAGTTAATAAGATTTGCGGTCTCCATTTGAAAGATGAAGATAATACTAGTAACAGTTCAAAAGTTGTCAGAAGAGCCAGGTGCTGATGGCACACACCTACAATCCTAACTACATAGAAGGCTAAAATCTGAGGATCATAGTTGGCATACAGCCCACACAGGAAAGTTCATGAGGCTCTTATCTCCAATTAACCACAAAAACCAGAAATGGAATTGTAGCTCAAGTGGTAAAGTGTTATCCCTAAGCAAAACAGCTCAGGGATAGCTCCCACTCTCTGAGTTCAAGTCCCATGACTGATTAAAAAAATGTTAGAAGGTTTCAATCAGTTCATAAGGACAAGCAAAGAATGTAAATCCATACTAGTGTTTAAAGCAGTACTATTTATAATAGTAGCTTCCTCGTTCTGTCCAACAATTCATCGTTGAAAAGGTAAAATTTAGTACATATTCAGCCCAGAAATAAAATGGATGGAGCTGGACATCATTAGGTTAAGAAATATGAGGTAAGTTCAGAACGATAAATATCCCATGTTTTCACTCCCATGAAAAATCCATATATAAGGAGTAATAACATTGCCAAGAGCTTATGGTTCATGCCTGTAATCCCAGCTATTCAGAAGGCTGAGATCTGAGGCTCCTGGTTCCAAGCTAATCTTTATGGGGAAGTTCTTGAAATTCTTGTCCCCAATAAACTACCAAAAAAGATGAGGGGTGGGGTTGGGGGAAGGGAAATGGGGACCAAACATGTGAAAGGGTATCAATGTATGGGAATTAATGCACCATCTATCTGGCAAATATCATGTAACCCTTCTACTAATTACAATAAAAATATATTAAAAAATAAAATAAACTACCAAAAAAGCCCCAAGTGGGAAGGAAGGAAGGAAGGAAGGAAGGAAGAAAGGAAGGAAGGAAGGAAGGAAGGAAGGAAGGAAGGAAGGAAGGAAGGAAGGAAGGAAGGAAGGAAGGAAGGAAGGAAGAGAGGGAGGGAGGGAGGGAGGGAGAAGGGGAGGGAGAAGGGGAGGGAGAGGAAAGAGTGAAGGAAAGAAGACTTCACTAAGGAAGCCACCAAAACTTTTAAATGGAGAAAGGAAGTGGGGGGAGATGAGAAAGGAAGGTTAAAATTAAGGAACAGAGGGAGTGAATTTGATTAAAGTACATATGTAAATATCATAATGAAATATTTATACAAACAGTTTATGTTAATAAAAAGCTCTTAAAAGCGTCTGAGCATACTAAGCACTCAGTAAATGTTAACCTTTTATTTACACACTAAATTTTTCTGAAGGAACTTAAACATTTGAGATGATTATTTTCCCACCACATGAATAAAGCAGTGGAAGAAGGCTATTTCACTATGGCTCTTTGGCACCTGATGAAATGAACTTAACCTGGCTGCTGATCTACTGCAAAGCTAAAATTACTATTATTCTTGAGACAAAAAACTTTCCTTACATTTACATTTTCTATTATTTTCTTTTTTATTTATTTATAGTGTGGGGGTGGGTGTGCAATCACATTCATGCTAATCCTGGAGCTCGAATTCAGACCCTGGGCCTATCCCTGAGGCATTTTCCTCATAAGTGTACTCTACCACTTGAGCCATAGCTCCATTTCTGTGTAGTCTCTCAGAAAATGATCCTCAGAGTCCAGCCTCATGAGTAGCTAGGATCAAAGTTGTGAGCCACCAGTAATCAACTCTTCTCATCAATTTTTTCCTGTGGCAATTGTGGCCATCTACCACTACTCCCCCAGCGCTAACATATGAATGTGTAAAATGATCACATAATAATTAACTTCAAATACTTGGGTTTCCAAATTGTCAGATTACTGCATGCAATTCTAATAATACCAGTAACTACTAATCATATTGAGTCTCCCATGGAGACAAACATGTTTCATGAACTTATCCTTCGTAAACATATAATGTAGACATCACATATTAATAACATGGAAACATAGAGAAGTTTAATGGCCTGATTGTCATAAGCCCAATTAGGAGCAAATCCAACACTCACATTCAAATAATCTCTGAGAATCAAGACTATTTACTATTTTAAAAAGCTTCATATTGGAATGAAAGATGTTGAATGAAAATTTTCATGAACATATGTTATTGATAAAATTGCACTTTCATGGTATCAATTGGCATTATCTTAGACATACTTCTTTTTCTTTGATTCTCACATCTGTGAAATATTCTATAAAATATATATGTATATACCATCTCTTTCAAGAGAAGCAAAGCTATTAGAACAGCAGGAATGTTAAGCTCTGACTCCATTTTGGAGGCAGAGACAGGTCAGGAACCACAGGATTCCAAATTTGAAAGCAACCTAGGTTACAATAGCAAGTTTCAGACCAGCCTGGCTATATAGTAAGATCCACTCTCAAAAAAAATATACACACACACACACATATTATATATAATTGGGAAGAAGTGGATTGTTACTCAATGTTTTGTCATTTAGTCTCCGATTTTATAGTATGTGCAGAGGTACTGGCTCAATATTCAAATATTGATCTAAAGATATTGTGTCTCCAGTATATTACCTTTCTTTAGGTGGTGCCACTTTTTCTAAAATTTTGTTCCATTTTGATTGATAAATAGCAAATGCATCTATTTGTGGAATAAAATATGCCAGTCTGATACAAAAAAACATTGTATGATGATTGATTCAGGATAACCAGTGACCACTATGTTCAAATAATATTTTAAAAGGCCAAAGCAGATATATTACTGAGTTTACAGACTGGTGGCATGGCTCAAGTTGTAGAGCACTTGAGTATTGACCTCAATTCACTAATACCACTAAAAAGAGAAAGAATAATTTTTGTAATGTTACTGGGTTGGAATCCAAGGGAAGGTGCAAAAAAAAAAAACCTCTAAGAAAAAGTAACTACCACCAGGTGCTGGTGGCTCACATCTGTAATCCCAAACCCAGAAAGCTGAGATCTGAAGATCATGGTACAAAGTCAATTGAGGAAGGAAACACCCCAGAAGACTCTTATCTTCTTATCTCTAATTAATCACTCAAAACCCGGAAGTGGCACTGTGGTTCAAAGTGGTAAAACATTAGCCTTGAGCAAAAGATCTCAGGGAGAATGCCCAGGCCTGAGATCAAGCCCCAAAACCTAAAACAACAACAACAAAAAAGGTAAGAAACAGTTTATATTTGAACCTTCTCTTTTTTGTTTGTTTGTTTTCTGTTTTTGCCAGGTCTGGGGCTTGAGTTCAGGGCGTGGGCACTGTCCTTGAGCTTTTACAAGGCTGTGCCCTATCACTTGATCTACAGCAACCTTCCTGGCTTTTCTGTGTATGGGGTACCAAGGAATTTAACCCAGGGCTTCATGCATGCTAAACAAGCACTCTACCACTAGGCTACACTCCCGGCCTGTTTTCTATACCTTCTTTTACTGTTCTCTATGCAAGATAGTCAGCCAATGAGAGGGAAAAGTGTGGGAACAAATGTTTTAGAATGTAATGAATGTGATTGTTCTTTCCAGTCCTTTAGAAAGTTGTTTTAAGATGTACCATTGGAAGTAAAATGCAGATGTTTCCTTAAGAAAAGGCCTCTACACTATAGAAAAACTGGGAGTACCTGTTTTCCTTTTCTCTATCCTACAGCAGTGTCACCTTCATGCCTGTATTTGTAAAAGTAACTGCTGTTATTACAACATAGAAGTCCATGGATGGCAGTGTAGCCCAATGGGAGAATTCTTGCTTAGCCAACAGTAAACCTTGCATTAGATTCCCCAGTACCACACACACACACACACACACACACACACACACACACACTCCAGAAGAAGAGAAAACATGGAAGTAGAAGAAACTGCCGTTCTATTACGTGCACTGATTTATTCCGTTGCTTTCATTAGAATTCTTATGATACTTCTGAATCTAATGGACAGCAGATTATCCATCCTTTCCAACTGCCCAAGTATTTTCGGGACTGGAGATGTTAATTACAGTCCTCTTGCTAGCACATCATATCCTATCCCATGATGAAAGATGTCTCTAAGGGAAAAGGAGACAGCATGGGAATTATGTTTCTAATCCAAAAGAAACTAGGGATTTTCCTTAACAGTGAGGAACAAGTCTATCCAGCACAGTACCAACAGCTGTAAAATAGAAGGCCATATTCACCAGTCTTTCATGCCGCATGCATCTTCCAGTTCTCCCAGTTCTTAAAAAAAAAAAGAAGTTTGAGGAAAGGTTTTGTGTTACCACACAAACACATATGGTAACCTGTTGCTGGTTCAACCATAAGAGAACAAGTGTTGGGGAGGAATCAAAGGGGAGGGAAAGTGGGAGAAAAAACAGAGAGGTAGGTAACAATGTTTGACAAGAAATATACCCATTACCTTACTTATGTAGGTATAACCTATCTGTATATCACCTTTCAATAAAATTAAATTAAATTTTTAAAAACCAAGAGAATAGGTTTACAATCTTCAAGTTTAAAAAAACTCATAAATTTGAATTGCCCATTCAACATGGATTAGGCAAACTTGGTTAGGTATTTCATACAGGTATTCAGGTATAAAGGCATATGTCAATGATAGACTTCTTACTTAAATGTACAAGGTGGTGGGTTATGGCCTAGTATCATAAACAAAAGTTTAACTAAAATGAAAATTGGGTTTCTTTACTCCATCTGAAAACAAGATAAATCAGAACTGTACCACAATCAATGTGTATGAATATCTGTTCATTAAAATAGTCTTAAGTTTGCACAAGAGTACTTATAGTTATTGGATATATATGAAAAACTGCCATTACAAACCATCCTAAAATTGAAAACTACTTTTAATCTTCAAATCATTTATTGGTATTTTATTGGTACATGAGTATGGGGTTGGGAGATATTTCCATACATCCATACACACACTGAATAAACACAACCACTCTCTTACTAATTCAGAATGTCCCACCCAGTTGTAAAATAGTATTCTGATTTTCCATTTTCCCCCTACAAATATGCTAGCGTTGTTAAAATATTGGTATATCCTTCTAGAGAGATCCAGTTTTTCAAGTTGTTAACATGAAAGAAACACTTGAAGTATAAAATAATAAAATAACCAAAAATAATTTTGTTTCAATATGACTGAAACGCAAGGATAAAGTTTGTTTAGGTTCTAAAATTATTTAACCACCTATAGTTTCTTTGGAAAATGATACTAAGGTGGCAAACATCGATTGCCTGTTGAATTGTGTATCAAAAGACCTAAGAAAATGATGAAAATGTTGAGGCAATAAACGAATAAATTCCCTTTATCAAATTGAAATAAAATAACAACAACTCTGCACCAAATAGTTTTGCTTTACACACCCATTCTTTCTGAGGTCCAGCCTCGGTTTCCGTGTTTTACAAGCTCAATTTTTGGTACATAGTGGGTAGTCATGGTGCTATTATGGCTAGACAGGGAATAAACAAACAACAGCATCTTCTAGCAGCTTGTAAAGTTGCTAAAAATTTTACATCAACAAATTTTTGGTAATTTGAACAATTGTATGATCCGGGACTTTTTCTTTTTAAAAAAGCTTAATAATAAATTTAATAAAATTTTAGAAATCACATAACCTCCCTATCAGAGACTTTTCATGGTTTTTAATCTTCTTTGTGCCTGTGAATGCACACACATGCTGCATCCAATCAAAATCATCCCAAATGAAAATAATTAAGACAAAATACTCCTCCAATGCATATTCTTCCCAAATCATTCTTTCAACCTATTTTAGATATGTGAGATAAAGCCCATTCTAAAAGCACTGGCTACCTAGGTGTTAAATATAAGCAGTAAATTTACTTTTCTAAATTGTCCCATTTATTATATTTAATCCTCTTTCTATAATCAGAAGCACTGAAGTACACATTCAGAGTTGCTTTCCTTTGACACAGTTCTTTTATTACTGTCTCTTTTCCTCACATAATGTCCTGCAGCAGCTGGCCTATTATTATGATGCTTTTCTCCTTCCATGGTTTTGCTAGCACAAATAATTAAAATGTACTTACCTTCCACTGCTTTGGCTGCAACTAAGGGTGTTTTGGTGCATGAGCCTGGATTTTTTTGGGGGGGGGCACAGAAGGAGGCGGGTAATGTGGAGGGGAGCGAGGGTTGTTTGTTTCTTTTTATTTTATTTCTCAACAGTGACATATTGATGTTTCTGATAATAAATCATTCCAATTTGTTCATCGCTGCAAGCAATGGTTTTAATCTTCATTTACGACTTGCAAAGTCCGTTTTGTTAGAAGCATTTGATAAAATACTCAATTACCATTTTTTTACACTGTAGTTCAACTGCTGTGCTGATAAAGGGCTCCAGCTCTGAAGATAAACTGCAAATAATTCCTGAGGAACAAATGTCAGAGGTGGTATACAATGTATGGGGCCTTTTTTTAGGAGATTATTCTATCACCAATGTGACAGGGTGGTTCAATATTTATTTTGTTGAGAATGTCATTTAAATATTGTTTGACACCTGCTCCCCTATAGTCAGATACTCATCACATTACAATTTCGAGGGATTTACAATTGAGATGTAGGTCTATGTCTAGTAAGAAAATGAGAGAGAGACAGAGACAGAGATAGACAGAGACAGAGAGAGACAGACAGAGAGAGAGAGAATGAGAGAGAGAGAGAGAATGAGAGAGAGAGAGAATGAGAGAGAGAATGAGAGAAAGCAACTCATTTAAAAACCAAAACCAAAATGAGAATACATGGCTGATATTTGCGAATTATTCCAATAAGTGAAAATCAACTGGTTCAGGTTTGCCAATCTATAAAGGCAGAAGAATATGTAAGCTACCACACCATCTCCTGCACTAAGCTTTCAAGTGTGTTGATTTTCACTACCACAGTTGAAATTTGACCAAAAATACCTGCCTGTTCATTCATTAAATTACCTTTTTCTAGGCAATCTACTTGGGAAAATGATCACTTCGCTCACCCTACTTCAATTTTCCTACATGTGCAAGCTCTAGGTGGCAATGCTCATTGGCTGGGAGGATAGCTCACTGTGCAGAAGGCTGTAATAACCTAACTTCTCTTAATAGCGAGGGGCTTGTTATATTCACCTCCATTTGCTCAAGTTGAAAAGTTCCTATTAACTGTGCAGCAAGTGGGGCTAGTTATCATTTCAAGTATGAGCCCCAGGCTGCAATATACTCCATTAAGCATTCCCCCTCCCCAGGAATTCCTTTCTATCCTCCCTTCCTAGTCAATCACTTTCGACACTTTTAAATCCAACACCTTTTTTATTGCTGTGAATTTTAAATAGTCAGAAGATGTCTCCAGATGAAACCAAATAATAATCCTCTGCTTCACTCTTTACAAAGCAGCCAAACAGTGGAAAAAGGAGCAAAGAAATAAGGGGAAAAGCAATCATTAGGGGAAACTGAACTGAAGAACTGACTTGCAAGACATTTTCTTTACTTTGTCACGGATTGTTTTAGTACTGTTGTTCTTTCACCAATAAATCTCCCCATATTATGTCACTTGATTAACTCAGGAACTGGTGCATTATCTTAATTGGAGTTTCATGGTTTTGAATGCAATCTCAAGCAATGCATTCAAGAAAATAATGTGAAGATACTACTGTGTAGAAGTGTAAAAATATGTGAATCTTTACTTCCTACACATTTAAGTCTTTGACACTTAGGGAACTTTTCTGAAGTAAATGGGAGCCAGGAATGTGCAAACTGCCTGTGTCTAAAGCACTGACAAAGAGCAATGCAGACAATGGAAATAATCAACTCCATAAAACAGTTCAAATGAATGGAGTTCTCAGACACTGATAGACTGGGTAACATTAAGTAATTTTGGTTTATGTTTTAAGAATACTTTAGGTATCTTTTCATGTATATTAATTCCATTCTTTATTACGAGACAACAAGAAATAAAAAAAAATAAGTCTATTTAGAGTCAGACTCCTTTGGGTTCAAATCCTCATAAATTAACCCTGGGGCTAGCCATATATCTTTGCAGAGGCTCCAATTTTTCAACTTCAAATTGATTTAATAATACTTTATTAAGGGATGCGTGAGGATTAAATGAGATCTGTGGAATAGATAAAAGGACCTTTCATAAGATAGGGATTAAATGAATGTATATTGAATAAATTTATTAAATTAAAGGTACAGTTATTATATCACATTATTTTTTAATTTCATTTCAAAACTTGCAGTTCTTACATGAAAATTTAGCCTCAAAACAGTACATGCTCAATATGAACAGTATTAGAAGTTATTTACATATTGGGAAAACCTAGCTCATTAAACTCTGAAGGCATTCCACAGTCCTGCCTAACAATGAATGACTTTTATATCAAGAGAAATTCCTGAGAAAAATCAAGTTTGTAAGGCACAATCTTGAGACAATTATTACCAATCCTAGCACTATGTTAAGGGCTTCTCACAAATACTGCTACTCTCTGTTAAAGGAAGCAAAATGAGTTTGAGGGACTACTTCTTGCTCCAGGAATATGAATGTAGGTATTAAAATTTGTTTGTAGTTTAAACTGATTCATCTTAAGATGAATATATAAAGGTATATACATATATACCTATACATATATATATATGTAACATTCAATTATCATAAACAAATAAAGAAAATATGGTGACCCAGGAACTAGTGGCTCATGCCTGAAACCATACCTATAGGGAGGTTGTGATCTGAGGATTACATTTTAATTCTAGCCTGGGCAGGAAAGTCCATGGAACTCAAATCTACAATTCACTACCAACAAAGCTGGACTGAAACTATGGATCAAGTGGTAAAGTGCAAGTTTTGAACAAAAGAGCTCAGGGACAGCAACCAAAACCTGAGTTCAAGCCTTAGGACTACACAAAAAAAATGAAACAGAGAGAAATAGAGAGAAAGCAAGAGACAGAAAGACAGAGAGACAGAGAGAAAGGTAGTCATGACAGCATATGCCTGAAATTCCAGCTACTTATGATATGAAGGTAGAAGCCAGCCTACTTAAACAAAGCTGTGGGATCCTGAACCAAAATATAAAAATAAAAAGAATGGTTACTTTTGTAGCAAAGGAGAGGCTTGGGTTTCAATCCTCCTTATTGAACACACAAACACACACGGTCACATACCAAAAAAAGAGAGAGAAAAACAAAGGTTTTCAAGGATTTTTCTGGTACTTCCAAAGACTCAAGCCTTACATTTCAAACTTCAATCCATTTGAAATAATTTTTGTGTAGAGTGAGAGATAACGAGGAAGTGAAACTGGCATCATGTTAAGTAAAATAAGCCAGACTGAGAAAGACAAGTATTGTCTGTTCTCTGTCACAGGTGGACTCTGGACCGCACCCCTTAAAATGAATAACATGAGCCATGAAATGACATGAGAAGAGGACTCTTTGGAAGTGGGAAGCAATAAGAGAAGCACAAGTAAAGAGGTGAGCATGACAAATGCATAGACAAAAATAGAATAATGAACCCTGTTAAAAATCATTTAGAAAATGGAGAATGGGGCAATAAGTAGGCTAACAGAGAGGAGTAACCTTGATTTAAGTATGTGTTATTATAGAAATATCACAATTAAATCCTTTTTATACAATTCATATACGTAAACCACAATAAATATCTCTTATTTTGTAATATAATTGACATTCCATCAATATCACAGAATACTGGATAGTTATGTCAGTGGATAAGAATAGTTTTTATTTTTAATATGGGAGTGTTGGTTATAAGGAAACAGGCCAAATAAAAAAATACATCCAGGGGCCTATGGTATGGCCCCTAGCTATTTAGGAGGCTGAGACCTAAGGATCACAGTTTGAAGCAAGCCCAGGCAGAAAAGTCTGAGACTTATCTCCAACAAACTACTCTCCAAAAAAAAACTAGAGGTGGAGCTGAGGCTGAAGTGGTAGAGTGCTAGTCTTGAGAGACATAACTGAAGGACTGAGTTCAAGGTCCAGAACCAGCATACACACAAAGACAGGCAAAAGGGATTTGCGTAGTACTTCTGAAAGCATAACATATTTTAAAAAATATATTAAGATCACCAATGTTATTAGTTCAATTGAAGAAATATTTTAGTTTTTACTATCTATAAGGTCCTCTGCAAGCTAGTTAATTTCTCTCCTCACCCATTCCCAGTATTAAAGTTATGATCCTTTAAAAATGTCTACAATTGATTTTCACGTACCTCTCAAGAGTATTACAAATAATGAATTACTGGGTTCCCAAACCTTTTCTACTGTTTTCTCCATTTCCTGTAGTTTAATATAGACATCATTACTTTTCTGCTAGTATAGGATTCCTTTCGTCATGCCTGAAACAACTACAGCATAAAGATTAAATACAATCTATATCCACATAAATCATTGAATAAATGAATCATGAAATTAATATGTAAATTGTGTGTTTAACCTCTATTTATACAGCACTGTCTGTCACCATGTTGTAAATCTAAAACTAATTGCAAATTCACAACTCTGCAAAAGGAACACCATGGTAAAAGCTTGACATATTTATTAACTAAATGTTGAACTACATTGAGTAAGTAATTAACAGTCATGCCAGAACAGGGAGAGAAAATTATATTTAAGCATAGATGTCACCTGTATGAAATGGCTAAAAGTATTTCAGATTAGATTTTGATATTAATCAAAGTATACTGCTATTTAATTTTTGACAGACAAATCTGTTTCCACTTATTTTTGATTCCATTAAACATTTCATTTGTAAATGTTCATGTCTTGATCATCGACAGAAACAAAAGTTTCCTTTAATTTATTCTGAAAAGCTTCTTCCCCAGATGCCCCTCAGTAGACAGATGGATGAAGATAATGTGGTGTATCTACACAATCAAATTCTATGCTGCCAACAGAAAGAATGACACTGCCAAATTTCAAGGAAATGGAAAGATTTGGGAAAAAAATCACATTAAGTGAAGTAAGCTAGACCCAAAGAAACATAGACTCCATGATTCTCCTCATTTGTAATAATTAGTATATGTCTAGGATTTTCCTAGCAGAGGATCACAATAGCTCAAGAGCTATGTACACATGACCATATAGGATGATGCTAAGTGGAATGAACTTCAGGATATGGAAACAAGCACTTTTTCCTTGTGGCGGTTGTTTATTTATAAGTATTATGCGAAGTTATTTTTTTCTTTTGTTTATCTCCCTTATGGTTTATCCCCTGTTGTCACTGTATCTGATTTTGGTGCCTGATGTATTGAATATATATATTTATTTCAATTAGGGAATAGAAGAGGAACAAAAAAAAGATGAGACAAAAGACAAACAGTGAACCAATGTAATCATGATAATCACAAGGCAATATGTTGGAACTGAACTTTACAACTGGTGGGCAGGGGTGGAGGAGGGAAAGTGGGAGAAATAAGTGGGAGGGGTAACAATGTTCAAGAATAAATGTACCTATTACCTTACATACATAACTGTAAACCCTTTGTACATCTTCCTGACAAATTAAGTGTAAAAAATGATCCTGCAGAAAACTAAAGTTGGATCCTTGTTTGTCACCCTGCTCTAGAATTAACTCCAAATGGATCAAAGACCTAGAGGTAAAAGCTGACACACTGAAAACTTTACAAGAAGGAATAGGAGATACACTAGGCCTCCTCGGCACAGGTCGAAACTTTCTTAATAAGGACCAAGAATCACAACAAATCAGAGAAAGGCTGGATAAGTGGGACTGCATTAAACTGCAGAGCTTTTGTATGGCAAAGGACATAGCTAGTAAATTAATTAGGAAGCCTACAGAGTGGGAGAAGATCTTCACCAACCATACAACGGACAAAGGCCTCATATCTAAAATATATCAACAGCTCAAAAAATTGAATCACTCCAAAACTAATCTCCAAAGTAACAACCATCCCATTAAAAAATGGGCCAAAGACTTAAAGAGAGTCTTCTCTGAAGAAGAAACAAAAATGGCCTATAGACACATGAAGAAATGCTCAACATCTCTGGTCATAAAAGACATGCAAATCAAAACAACCCTAAGATTCCACCTCACTCCAGTTAGAATGGCCAGGAGGGATCACTACTACGCTGTTGGTGGGAGAGCGAACTTGTTCAACCACTATGGAAAGCAGTATGGCAGTGCCTCAAAAGGCTAAACATAGAGCTCCCCTATGACCCAGCAATTCAACTACTTGGCATTTACCCAACCATCCAGAAACTAGGGCATACTAAATCCACTAGCACAACAATGTTCATTGCAGCATTATTCACCATAGCAAAGATATGGAACCAACCTAGATGTCCCTCAGTTGATGAATAGATCAACAAGTTGTGGTGTTTGTACACAATGGAATTCTATGCTGCTGTCAGAAAGAATGACATTGCCCCATTTGTTAGGAAATGGAAAGACTTAGAAAAAAATCATATTAAGTGAATTAAGCCAGACTCAAAGGAACTTAGGCTCAATGGTTTCCCTCATTTGTCATAATCAGTAGAAACCTTGGGTTCTCCTAGCAGAGATCTGCAATAGAGCAAAATCTTGATACATAAGGCCATATAGTATGAAGCTAATTGAAAGGACCTCCAGGATATTGAAACAAAAGCCATATAATGGATGATTGTTGTCCTTAATGTACTATGTTGTCTCTCATCTCTTTTGCTGTCCCTTGGTTATATTATATTGTCATAGTATCTCACTTTGTTATCTCATATATTGGATATATTTGTATTTGGTTATTTGAAATTGGATAGGGAAGGGGGGAAAACCAAGTTTGGTGTGGGGGAAGGGTAATGGGGACCAAGACATGTGAAAGGGTATCAATGTATGTGAATTAATGCACCTTTCATCTGGCAAATATCATGTAACCCTTTTATTAATTATAATGAAAATATTTAAAAAAAATAAAGAAAGAAGCCAAAAAAACGATTTGTCAAAGATTGATGACAACAAATTCAGTTAAAAAGTATCCAAAGTTGTCTCTACAACATAAAACAATTTCTACATGTTTTATTTTATTGTCAGTCATGGGGCTTAAACTCAGAGTCTGGGCACTGTCCCTGATATCCTTGGCTCAAGGCTAGCTCTTTATGACATAGGGCCACAGTGGTCCACATCTGGTTGGCTGGTTGTTAAATGAAGATAAGAGTCTCATAGGGACTTTTCTGCTCCAGCTAGCTTCGAACAATGATCCTCCGGTGTCAGCCTCCTAAGTTGCTAGAATTACAGGCTTTATCTGCATGTGTTTTAATGATATACTGAATAAAACATTTAATATGTATTAAAAGAAAACACGCCTAATTTAAAAAAGAAAACTTTCCATTAAAGCATCCACAGTAAATTAATATACATCATAGTGAGAGTGGTTTCATAGTAATCATCATCATTTTAGCCACAGATCTGCCTAAAACCCCACAGGGGATTATTAACAGAGGTAAAAATGAACAGAAAATCTTTCTTTCCATCTAGCAGTCCAGCTTTTTCTTCACATAATATGATCTTCACACATATATACATTATATTTTAATGAAATTTCATTTGTAATAATTAGTATATATCTAGGACTGTCCTAGCAGAGGATTACAATAGCTCAAAATCTAGGTACATAAAGTAATATAGGATGAGACTAAATGAAAGGATCTCTCGGATATGGAAACAAGGGCTTCATCTTGTATAATTCTTGTTCTTAATGTACTATGTTATCTCTCTTCTCTTATTTTGCCCTTTGGTTACGCATATTGTTACTGTATCTGACTTTGTTACCTGGCATATTGTATATACGGAAGGGAGGAAAGCAAGATTATTGGGAGAGGGTGGGAGGAGTGAAATGGGGACAAAAACATGAGAAGGTATCAATGTGTGAGAAGTAATGCATCTACTACCTAGCAAATGTAACTAACCCCTCTATACATTACCCAACAATAAGAAATACAATAAAATATTTTTAAAAAATTTTCTGAGGGCCAGGAGTTTTGCCTAGTGGTAAAGTGCTTGCTTAGCACGCACGAAGACCCAAGTTCATAGAAAAAGCCAAAGTGGTGCTGTGGCTCAAGTGGTAGATTGCTAGCCTTGAGAAAGCCCAAGGACAGTGCCCAGGCCCTGAGTTCAAGACCCAGGACTAGCAAAAGAAATTTTTTTTTCTGAAACATTTCTCACACATTGTCAATGTAATAGAATTTTATTGCTTTAAAAAAGAGGAATAACATTAACTATTAAATTTTCTGAAATCTTGAATCAAAAACAATACTGAAATTTTCTGGACACAATCTTTTACTATATGTAATTATCATTAGAGGTATTGAAATTTTTCTGAGATATTGATCTCTGATATTTTATATTTCTTAACACAAAATTATAAATGTATTCTTAATAAAAATAGAAATCAACTCTAAAAAAAGAGGAATAAATAAAAATTGTTTCTGAAAAAAATTACCTTCTTCTCTAATGCTTTCTTTTTCCTTGCCTCTTCCAATCCTCTATTGATCAACAGCTTTCAAGGACATTCTTCATGCACTACATTTCAAAGTTACTGCCTTTCTTTTGCCTTCTCCCCTTCCCTTCATTATTGTACATAATCACATCATTAGATTTATATTTTCCTTGTCTTTTTCCTTTGTGTGTGTGCATTCTTTCATATGCTCTGAATTAAGTATGATGCATTGTGTTGTTTGGGATAAAACCAGTACAGGGAGATGATCTAACCTTGCATTAACATATATTCAGAAAAGGAAGGGGCCTGAGGACTGGATGAAAGCATCTAAGGATTCACTGTGGGTATTTTGAAAATTACTATCTTCATTCCATTCATTATTTTATGATAATTTTTCTATACTTCTATTATAATTCCTGACATGGACCTAAAAAGCACCTCTGTGTTAGGGAGAAAATTGTACTTCATTATTTCAGTCAAAGAAACGCCACAATGTTCATCAAGAAGTTATCATTTATTATTGAACTGCTGAAAACTACATTGATTTATTATACCAATTAGTATCTTCACTTATGTTCCCAATTGTCTCTAAAATGTACCTCAGACTATATTACACTTTTTCCCATTAGTTGTGCTTTTTCCTTTAAAAGATTCCTCTGTGGATTTATCTTGACCAGTGACAAATCATATGAAGGAAAACCTGGAGTGCTTGATGGAAAGAAAGATTTTCTGTTCATTTTTGCCTCTGTTAATAATCCCCTGTGGGGTTTTCGGCAGGTCACTTACCTGATCTGTGGCTAAAATGATGATGACAGCCATGAAACCACCCCTACTATCGTGTCTATTAATTTACCATGGATACTTTAATGGAAAGTTTTCTTTTGTAAATTAGGTGTTTTTCTTTCATTTTGTTTGTTAAAAGGGGGCAAGTGCTGGTATCTTGACTCATATAGAACTTCACTAATATCATGATGCTGTCAAAATGATTTTTAATGTCTAGAAAAATTCATTTACATCTTCAGATATTTCCAGAAAAAGGCAAATGTTGGTTGCACATATACCATATACTGGTGTGTGAAGAGAGATGGATATATTTCAGCTTTTTATGCAAGAGTAACTCTTTTAGGTTCTCTCTCCATGTCAGCTCACTTGAAAGATTATGATTTTTGTTCCCAGTTGCCCTCATCAGGAAGCACCCACTCAAAGAAGTTAGTTTGCCAAAAATCACAGGGTCACTCGCTTGAAGTGTCTTGTTAAACAGATATGAAGAGCTGGGAGTTTGGCCTAATGGTAAAGTGCTTACCTAGCCTGCATGAAGTCCTACGTTCGATTCCTCGGTACTACACATGCACAGAAAAATCTGGAAGTGATGCTGTGGCTCAAGTGGTAGAGTTCTAGTCTTGAGAACGCCCAAGGACAGGGCCCAGGCCGAGTTCAAGCCCCAGGACAGGCCAAAAAAAAAGCAGATATCAAGCTACGGCCTGTACACATTTCACATTTTACAACACACTCTCTTCCTCTGACTAAATAGTATCACAGGCCCACATGTTTTTCATTCAATATCCAAAGTGTGAATCGAGTTTGTGTTTTAAGCTGTCGGATTCCAATTTAGAAAATAAATAAGAACCAAGTTCTAGCAGGCGAAATAGTGGATTATCATAATGTACTCATACTATCTACAAGCATGTGGAAGAGTTGCTAAAAGAGGGTGTTTTCTTAACTTGATGTTTAAGCTGGAGATTGGCACTATGCTGTCTGACCAATCCCCTGGAGATTTATGTGGAAGAGATAAAACTTTCTCCTATTTTTTTTTGTTGTTTTCACTGTTTCCTTGTCTCTGTCAGACATTTCATTCTGGAAAGGAGAAAAAGCTGCTCATCTCAGTGGCACGAAAGAACAATCTTCGATTTATAACGTGCTAGAAACCTATCACTGTGATAGAGCAATTTTTCCCCTAGACATCTCTCCATTACTGAAGCTGATTCCTCCCTGCCCTGATGCCACTTCAGTACTGATCTGTCTGCAGGGCTAATGGCAACACCTGGTCTTGTGTGCATTTTTTATCTTTATCTTAGGGGGAAAAAACCCAAAAAATTCCTTCCCAAGTTCTCCTATAACCAAAATGTGAAAATATACTTCCCACAAATTTTGTTTTACAAACTTCTTCCCTCACATTTATATTTGAATGACATGCCACATACTTGCACAATGTCTTCAGTTATACTTGCTTTCCCTTCCTTCCTTTTTTATTGCTGTTGCTTCAGTTCTGTTGAAGCACCACAAGAAGCAAGCAGAAATGCTTCATTTCCAAAATACTTCTAGAACAGTGAACCAAGCCATGGTTTAAGTACTCGTGGGAAATCACTGAAATAAATAAAATGCTCTTGTTAAAAGTCCCCTTGTTAGAGCAGAATTGTATTCTTAGCTATCATTTTGAATTTGGCATACGACGTCAATTTGTTCCTGAAATAAGCCTTTTAATTACTTTAAAATAATACTTTAAGAGTGAATTCAAAAGAGGAAGATAAAGAGCATCACATGAGCATCTCAAGTTTCTACAAAGGTAATGAATGGAAGACTGATAAATAGTAACCCATATTTATGCAGCTGGAAATAGTTCTAAAGATTGTGTTTGCCTTACTCTGAAGTCTATGAAAGTAGCAAGTAATAAGTTACACTGCTATACTTTGTTTAAGAGATGGTCCATAGTACATGACCATATTCATTTAAATGTTTTAGAAAGGGTAAGACAATTGTCAGAACTTCCTGTGAAATAACTTTGATTAAAGCTGATCAACTAAGATAAAATTTATGTCCTTAATGCATACAAAGTTTGGAGAATTAATTTATTTTACTTGTCTACCCCCTTATGATAATATTCATAGAAATCTTTTCAAATCTGATCAATCTTACAAAATATTTATGATGATTTAATATTTTTCTATAAATGTAGGGTGCATATTGAAAAGTTCTGTCAAAAGTTCTGACAACTTAATCAGCAAATATCTGTGTCATGTCTTGGTATCTTCTCCACAGTAAACACAATGAATCCAAACAGATCCCTGGGTGGCTTGCATGGTATTTATGGATCTAACATTTCTTTATCTTTCTTTTCCACCCCACAACTATCTGGTTTTCAAAAATCCATCTGGTCCTTAAAGACGAATGCAAATAAGAGTAAGGCAAAAAAAATGCAGACACAACTAGCACATTCGTCTGGGAGTCACATGTTTATACTAAGTTCCCTTAGAATTCCTGAAGTAAAGCCATAAAATCTATTATTTACATCTTCTGTCAAAAATAGTTTAGAATTCTATATCCCAGAGCTATTTAGATGTTAAATTTGAACCTTACTAGTCCTGGTGGAGGCTTTAAAGAAATTCTTGGATTCACACATCTAGCATGCAAAAAGGCAATAAATATTGATCAGTAGAGCAATACCAAGAAAATAACTGAGAATTGAAAAAGCATTTTGAGAGACGTGAGAGTGAATGACACGCTAAAATATTTCTTAATTTAAAGAACCATAAAATATGAGGCCTTCTAATGCTGATGTTTCCATGAGGCCATGAAGACAGACCACATCCAGTTCTCATACAATATATGAATCCACAATGTAATAGAGATGATTACACAAAATTTTTGCTTTCTTTTTATGTTTGTGCTACTGAATTTTGAACCTAGTGACTCACGCTTCCTAGTCAGGCACTCTACCTCTTGTGCCATGGCCTCAGTCTCTGTTGTATTTAGTGTTTTCCAATTTCCGCAAGTAGGGCCTCTAGATTTTTTTCCAGGTGTCCTGGGAGTAAAATTTTCCTTTCTACCTCCAATGTAGCTGGGATTACAGCCTGAATTAAGAGTAGTAGGAGCAGTAGGAGAAGTAATGGTATTGCCAGTCCTGGGGTTAAAACTCAGGGCCTAGGCTCTGTCCCTTGAGCTGCTCTGCACTAAAAGCTAAGGCTCTTACCATTTGAACCACAGTTCCACATATGGCTTTTTTCTGAGTAGTAAATTACAGATAAGAGTGTCACAGACTTTCCTGCCTGGGCTGGCTTTGAAATTCGATCCTCAGATCTCAGCCACCTGAACAGATAGGATTACAAGCGTGAGCCACCAGCACCCAGCTAGCCTGAGTTCTTATAATAATATATGGTCTTGATATTATGAGCAGACATAGACATATTACACAACTGGGAAGACAATACAAGTAAATATGTGAGGCCTACCCCATCTATCAAAAGTAGGAGTCAGGATTTCTACAGGGAAATGTGCTTGCTTGAAACTAACTAGAAACTTCACAGTACAGCTCCAGTAAATTAATCATTTGATTTGATGATAGGTTGAACTTTATATTTTTCTTTGAAGTAAACTGACAGGAGCATGGCTTTTACAATAAATGTTATGATCAATGTTGTGGTCTCGGTGTTAATGCTTTATTTGTGTTTAAAAGCAGATGTAATAACCTAGAAAGATCAATATTATAATCCCTTCATGCATTTGCTGTAAAATTACTATAGATCTATAGATTCTTTGTATTATTATATTGCAGAGCTTTATCAGTGACATTAACTTAACCAAATAAATGTTATTTGAAACACTATATACTAATTTCCAGTCTTGAAACTTTGTGGCTACTGTAAAATCAGTTTAAAATAAAAATGAATACAACTCAGATATTCAGACAATTTGTAATGACTTCAACTAAAGAAAATGGGAAAATAGATAAAAAGCACTTTAACATACCAGTACCGTAAAATAATTAATATTAATACTTAGTATTATAATTCCAATGAATTTTATACACATCCACATAAAAATATGACTTATGGTCAAGAGGAAAGTTATGTTCTGATTGATCTAGAAATCTCCAAGCACATACTGATAGTTTTCCTGTTACAAAGCAAAAATAGAGGGTTCTAGAGTTTGGTGCTTGCCTAGCATGCACAAATCCCTGGGTTCAATTACTTGGTACCATATAAACAGAAAAAGCTGGAAGTGTTGCTGTGGTTGAAGAGGTAGAGCATTTTTCTTGAGAAAGCTCAAGGACAGTACCCAGACCCTGAGTTCAAGTCCCAGGTCTGACAAAAAAATTTAAAAAGAAAGAAACAATAGACTCTCAGATCTAAAATGTCCCCAACCCTTGGGTAGAATATAATCCCAACTGATGACATTTCATTGAGCTTTAGTCTTTGATCATCTTGAATCTTCATATTTATCTTAATTCCCTTGGTACATTAGTAAATGTCACAGTGGTTTACTAGTTTTTCAATGTTTCTTCAAAGTAAGACATCTGTAAAAATATCCTGAGCCATGTATGATGACACAAGCCTGGAATTCCAGCTCTCGGGAAAGTAAAGCACAAGGATTACAATTTAAGGCTAGCCTTGAAATCATGTCTCAAAGAAGAAAACAAGGCTGGGAGTGTGGCCCAGTTGTACAGTGCTTGCCTAGCATGTATGAAGCCCTGGGTTAAATTCCTCAGTACCCCATACACAGAAAAAATGCTGGAAACATTGCTGTGGCTCAGGTGGTAGAGTGTTTACCTTGAGAAAGCTCAAGGATAGAGTTCAAGCCCTGAGTTCAAACCCAAGTACTAGAAAAACAAAAAGAAGAAAACGAAACAGTAGCATTACCTCATTTCTTCAGTCTTTCTTACAGAATTGTCTGTGATAATCTTAACTTTGTTCTTGTTAGTATTGACTTAAAACTTTTTCACACTGTAACTTAGTGACAGTACAAAACTTTATGAAGTAATTGCATTATCTGCATAGGATACCAGTTGTCAAATGTAGTCTTTTCTTTTGTCTCTCCGGTGACTATGTAATGAGTTCTTATGGATAAAAATTTGCTCTCTTCACAAGTTTGATAGAAATATCTGTCTTATATTTGCAAAACCAAAATAATAGTGTACAATATTTATAGAATATTGCAAATAGAAAAATATTTTTAACACGTGTTCTGAATATTGAAGGTAGTAACGGTGAATATTTTCCCACATTTTACAGGTCTAGACTAATTCAATGAGTTGTACAATATCACACAGACAGTATCTGACTAAGCCAACACAGAACTAGAAGTTTTCTGCTTACTCTTCTGTGACACCCCACTGCTTCAACCCCAATTGAATCAAAAAGCTTTCTTTATCTATAAACTATCTATTACTGTATCTTTCCAAGGTTTTTAATTAGTATTAGAAGTGTAGGAAAATCAATGCACTCTAAGGTTTATTATACTGTAGAAAGGTTTCTGTCACTTATTCAAAATCACTGTAGAAATAGAATGAATCCAGATGGATGGAATGGATGCTCTTCACTTTATGATATGGATTCCCTTAGGACCTAATACCAGATTAGAAACCCTTTGGGTGCTAAGTTCCATATCTTCAAATGAAATAATTAATCCTTACACCTGTTTCAATGAAATCTTGACTGACAAATAATATCATTCCTTCATATACATGACTCATTGACTTTCCCAGATGACTGGATGAGAAAATAGATTGTTTAAAAGGTCCAACAAAAATTAGTTGCAAAAAACACTGCCAATTTCCTAATTAAGGTTGATAGGGGTACAAATGTAAATAGTCCAGTGATTTCAGATAGAAATGTGCAGATCGATTCAGGACTCTAAAGGAAATTCCACTTCTCTTACAAACTGATTAAAAGAGGAGACATGATGAAAGAAAGACATCTGATCATTGTTTATGTAAGTAATTTACAGTAGAATATTCATTCTTGTTTTTTTATTTTATGAACTAGAAAAGATTGACAAAGACTAGAGAGATCATACCTTTCTAAGAGGAACCATAAGTGATGATGACCCCAAAGAATGTATGTGTGCTGTTTCTGATTATTAGGAAGCATATTACATTGAGATGATCTATTGAAAGCAGAAGGAAAATAATCTCTCCTAAAGGGAACACATCAGCCGGATGTCAGTGACGCATGCCTATAATCCTAGCTATTCATGAGGCTAAGGTCTTAGGATTATGATTGAAGCCAACATGGGTAGAAAAGTCCCCATTTGACTCTTATCTCCACCTAAACACTTAAAAAACATGTAGAACTGTGTCTCAAAGTGGTAGAGCCCTAGACTTGAGCACAAAGAGGCTCAAGGATAGTGTCCAGTGTCCAGGCTCTGAGTTCAAGCCCAACTACCAAAAGGAAGAGATGGAGAGAAAAGGAGAGAGAGACAGAGACAGAGACAGAGAGACATAGACAGAGACAGAGAGAACAGATAAGAAAACAAAGTTTGACATATAAGTGATTGTTGTCCTTAGTGTATTATGTTACCTCTCATCTCTTTTACTGTCCCTTAGTTATCTCATATTGTTACAGTATTTTACCTTGTTATCTGATTTATTGTATATATGCTTGTTTGGTTATTTGAAATAGGATAGGGAAGGAGGGAAAACAAGATGAGGGGAGGGGTGGGGAGAGGAAAATGGGGACCAAGTCATGAGAAAGAGTATCAATGTTTGCTAAGTACTGCACCTTCAATCTGGTGAATATAATGTAATCCTTCTATTAATTACAATAAAAATATATGAAAACAAAGGAAAACAAAGGCTGAGTTTGAAATAGGAAAGGAAAGAGGGAAAAACAAGATGATTGGGAGGGGGTGGGGGAGAGAAATGGGGACAAAAACATGAGAAGGGGTATCAATGTGTGAGAAGTAATAAGCCTACCACCTTACTAATGTAACTGTAATCCCTGTATATATTACTCGAAAATAAAAAATAAAAATTAAAAAGAGCAGAAAAAAGAAAACAAATGCTGACATACCAAGTAGCTGTTAACTAATTCTAAATTCTAAAATCACTGATATCTAATTCTACAAAAAATTGGGCAAAGCACTTAAGAAGGAGACATAAAACTATGGTACTCAAATATAGCAGGGATGGTGATTAATACATTTTCTTATATTTTTTGCCAGTCGTGGGGCTTGAACTCCGGGACTGAGCATTGTCCTTGTCCTTTTTTAAATAATTTTTTATTGTGATTAATAGAAGGGCTACGTTACATTCACCAGATAGAAGGTACATAATTTCACAAACACTGATACCCTTTTTCATGACATGGTCCCCATTTCTCTGCCACCCTCCCCTCGGTTATCTTGATTTTCCCCCTTCCCTATCCAATTTCAAATAACCAATTAAGTATATATAAAATATATCAGATAACAAGGTGAAATATTGTAACAATATGAGATAACCAAGGGATGGCAAAAGAGATGAGCGATAACATAGTACATTATGTCCTTGTCCTTTTTTTTTTTCTCGAGGCTAGAGCTCTACCACTTGATCCAGAAAACCAGTTCAGCTTTTTCTCTATATATTTGGTTAGTGGCAAAATGTACTCATCCCAGAAGATTTCAGTTTAAGGACAGTCAAACTGACTGAAAGTTTTCACAGATGAAGAACTGTCAAAAACTTGGTGATCCTACAAAACAAACTCTTCACTGTGAATTATGTGATTTGGATTTTACCATGATAATTTTTCAAGACTATTAAAAGCTCCAGTTCTGTAGTTCACACTAGCTTGAAAACTGGTTTCAAATGTGAGGTTAAATAGCATCCATGTTGAAGATTTTTTTCACTTTTTAATTTTTGCCAGTCCTGCGCTTGAGCTCAGACCCTGAGCCCTGTCCTTGGACTTTCTCAAGGCCAGAGCTCTACCGCTTAATCCTCAGCACCACTCCGGCTTTTTTCTATGTATGTGGTACCAAGGAATCGAACCCAGGTCTTTGTGCATGCTAGACAAGCACTCTACCACTAGGCCAAACTCCCAGCCCCAATTTATTTCAGTTTTAAATAGTGAAATAATAGATTAACATGCAGTAAAGGATATTAAGCCATAGAAAAATGTTGATAATGGACCAGCCAGTGGGTTCTACCATCAATACCATGTTGTTACCTACAGATACTCATCAAGTACAATTTTGGGTATTTCAAAACAGGTTCATACATGTGTGTATACTTCCCTACTCTGATAATTATTATTAGCATCAATTAGTTATACAATGAATTTTCAACAATATTTTCAATTATACAGACAGTACAATCTATCTTGATTAAAATCACTCCCTCTATCATTCTCTTTCCTCTTCGTCCCCTTTCCCAAATAATAAAATTAAATTTGGGGTATGCCAGTCTTGGGGCTTGAACTCAGGTGACCCTGAGCTTTTGTGCTCGAGAGTAGTGCTCTACCACTGTACCCACAGCTCCACTTCTGGCTTTTGGGTGGTTAAGTGGACATGAGTCTCACAGATTTTCCTAACACTTTGAGCCTCAGATTTCACCCTCCTGAGTAGCTAGGATTACAGGTGTGAGCCACTGGAACCCAACCCAACCTGTATGGTTTTTTTTTTTTTTTGCTGGTCATGGGGCTTTGAACTAAGGACCAGGGAACTGTCCCTGGGCCTCTTTGTGGTCAAGGCTAGTGCTCTACCACTTGAGATACAGCACTATTTCCAGCTTTTTCTGAGGAATTTCTTGGAGATAAGATTCTCATAGACTCTCCTGCCCGGGCTGGCTTCAAACCATAATCCTCAAACCTCAGCTTCCTGAGTAGCTAGGATCACAGGCATTAGCCATCAGTGCCCATCACCAAGTAATATTTTTTACCAGTCCTAGGGTTTGAACTCAGGGCCTGAACACTGTCCTTGGGCTTTCTCAAGGTTAGAGCTCTACCACTTGAGCCACAGCACCACTTCCGGCTTTTTTCTATGTATGTGGTACCGAGGAATTGAACCCAGGTCTTGGTGCATGCTAGACAAGCACTTTAACCACTAGGCCAAACTCCCGGCCCCAATATTTTAACAAAGTTATTTATAGACTTCAGTATATAAAGTGGAAAATAAAGATGTGTAATACCAAGCATTAATGTTAAGTGGAGAAACTTTCATAATCTGCTTAGCAGTAGAAATATAAAACTATTTTCAACATATTCTGAAAATTAAAATAAGAACAAACGTATGTATGTTACAGCAATGCTATATTCCAGAAGAATTACAATCATCCACAAAATAATTCAGAGATGAAGCATTCATACAACCACAAACTAGAAACAACTCAAAAGTTCATGAACATCCAGATGCTAGTGACTCCTGCCTGTAATCCTAACTACTCAAAGCCAAACTCAACAGGGAAGTCCATGAGACCCTTACCTCCAATGCATAGAAGTGGAATTGGGGCACATTGGTAGAGCACTAGCTGTAAGTGGAAGAAAAAATAAAGCTCAGAGACAGTTCCTAGGCATTAAATTCAAGCCCCAGGGAAGGCACAAACAACAAGAAAAAGTTCATCACAGGGTGCTGATGGCCCACGCAAGTAACTCCACCTGAGACACTTACCTCCAATTTACACTAGAAAAGCCAGAAATGGAGCTGTGGCCCAAGTGGTAGAGCACTAACTGAGCACAAACGCATAGGGAAAGCATCCAAGCCCTGAGCTCAAACCAAAAATTTCATCAACAGTAGAAAGAATGAATTTCAATACATTTATAAAACAAAATATGTAAAAATATGCAGGAAACTCACCAAAATAAAGGGTAAAGGATATGCCAGAGACAAAAGAATATATGCTTTATTATTGTATATATACTAAGTTCAAAAATATGAAATAAAATGAAAGGATATCTAGCATATGGAAACAAGAGCTTTATTTTGAGTGATTGTTGTTCTTAATATACTACATTATTTCTCTTCTTCTTTGTTGGCCTTTGATTAATCTCATATTGTTACTGTATCTGGCTTTGTTACCTGGTATATTGTATATACATTTATTTGTTTATTTGAAATAGGAAAGGGAAAGGGGGAAAAAAAGATGATAGGGAGGGGATGGGGAGAGGGATATGGGGAAAAAAACATAAGAAGGGGTATCAATCTATCTACTATCTTGCAAATGTAACTTTAACCTTCTATCAATTACCTTGATAATAATAATAATATGAAATAATGAGAAGGGTCAGCATGCTGTTAGTCCTTTTATAAAACCATAGCATGTACAACAGGGCAAAAATAGAACTTCTGTGTATCCATAACGTTCTGAAATTCCTGAACTAGGTGTTGTGTAGAGGTCTCAATGTGTTGCCTATGTTAAAATCAATCCAGTAATATGATTTATGTATACCTCTTGTTATAGATTTTAATAGAAATCTAGAAAAACAATCACTTACATGAGTTACTTCAAAGCTCATACTGAAACTTATGATTGCTTTATGGCATCATTCTCATCTATAATAGCACTACATGAACTCTGATATAAATTATTAGACAAGATTTGGCATTGTGACCTTATTTCCTCAGTTTGCAGAGAAGTGATTTGCTAACTACAAAAGATACAAATCCTTTAGTTTCCTTTGACCTTTCCTACTTCTTACTTTGCATTAGTCCCCCATTAATTCTCATAAATACATATACACTAAAGTCATCCAGTCCGTCTTATCATTTTTGTTACTTTTGTTGAAAGAACAATCTGATAGTTTTAAATGAAAAATATAATAAAGATTCAGTTATCCCACCAATCAACCAAACCAAAGTAGAAATACATACACCCAATATTGGAAATTGAAAACAAACTTGCATTTTGATTAATTTCATGTTCTTGCATTATGTACTGGTAGGCACACACATTCATTATGCCATGCAAACTATTATTATGTCTGAATTGCTCTTTCATCCAAGCACAGATACAATCAGAGAGAAGCAGTGAACAATTTTATTAAAGTAAACACTATCCAAATGTCAAATTTTCATTATGTAAATACAGTACTGTTATAGCAGTTTAATAAATGGGCAATGACTCTTGCTGAACATTATAAATATTTCACCAATGTATATATATATATATATACATATGTAAAATTTTTAAAGTTTAAGAATAAATTTCACAATCATAAAAAGCTTCTAGTTTATCCTTTGCTTCTTTTCCATGAAGAAGCTGATTACTTCTTTACAAGAATGTTTCCTATGTGTGTAAAGCCATGAAAATATGTGAAGAAACAAGGAGAAATAAAGGTAAATTTAAAAACTTGCCAACCCAGACATAAAAATATTAAATCCAAGATAATTTTGCACTTTTTTTACTCACCTGAACACATACCATATCAAGAAAAACATGATGGCTGGGCGCGGTGGCTCACGCCTGTAATCCTAGCTACTCAGGAGGCTGAGATCTGAGGATCAAGGCTCAAAGCCAGCCCAGGCACCAAAGAACCTGAGACTCTTACCTCTAATTAACTTCTAGAAAATGGGAAGTGGGGTTTGGCTCAAGTGTAGGCACTAGCCTTGAGTTGAAGAGCTCAGGGACAGTGCCTAGGCCAAGTTCAAACCCCTTGACCCACAAAAAAAGACAAAAAAACATGATGACATTTGCTGACAAATGGCACATAAATACAAAGAATATAAAAAATGTAATCAGGGACTTATCTTTAGATGTAAAAACTACTCATTGTTGTTAAGTAAAATATAATAAACCCACTATAACCAGAATTATCCTAGAATGGATTGTTCTGATTAAGGGTTAGGATGAAAAATGCTTCATTTTCAAATTTTGATTAAACTTCATCTAAACTAAGGACTGCACAAAACTACAGCATCATAATTGCGTACATTGTTGGTTGACTACACTAATCACAGACAACCAAAGAGGACAACATATAAATTGCCAAAGAAGACTTTATCAAAGTTATTTATTCTTGCTTTTCACCAAATTTTGAATTTTCCTTTTTAAAATAAACTTAAAAAAATAAGGGGTTGGCCAGGAGTGTAGCCTCGTTGTTAGAGTGCTCACTTAGCATTCAAGAAGCCCTGGGTTCTATTCCTCAGTACCACATACATAGAAAAGGCTGGAAGTGGTGCTATGGCTCAGGTGACAGAGAACTATCCTTGAGCAAAAAGTGTCCAAGGAAAGTGCCATGTCCCTGAGTTCAAGCTCCAGGACTGGCAATAATAATAAATAATAATAATAATAAATAATAATAATAATAATGGATTTACACAGTGAACTCCATTTCCAACTAGGGCTCATGTTGTAGTTGTTCTTGTTTTAGGTGTCAGTCTTGGGGCTTGCATTCCTTTTATACTCAAGGCTAACACTCTACTACTTTGAGCCATAGTGCCACTTTCACTTTTCTGGTGGTTAATTGGAGATAAGAGTCTCATGGAGTATCCTTCTTTGACTAGCTTTCAACTTCAATCCTCAGATCTCAACCTACAAAGTAGCTAGGATTAGAGGTGTGAGCCACCATCACCTGGCTCAGGCCTTGTTCTTAATTGTAAATTCAAGAATGCATTAATTGTATGAAATAGTCATGTATTGTCCTTTTCACTATCTAGTTTGTTTCAAGTATTCTTTGAATTAATTTATCCTAAGTATTTAATGTGTGCTCATAATGTGTGCACTATGCATGCTGGTTGAGTATTTTTGTCCTGTAGTTTTTATCTACTGAGAAAGTAGGTACAATTTTCTAACAATAAGACCAGGAACAAGGATAACATTCTATTAGGGGAAAATCAAGTCATATAAATCTTACTGAATAAAGAGATGCCACAAAATGCATGGCATAGGTGAACACAGGACAAGCCACAGTGATACATCTGAATGACAGAGGTGAAAAAGCATGATACACATACCTATCAACATGGCTTCAGTGCGAGTGGAAATGGTAGGGTACTAGAACAGACTTGAGACTAAAGTTAAAACTTTGTCCTGGAAGGTCATCCATCAACTGTTATAAATCATGCTAATAAATGGACACTTGTGAACCTTCCTCTCAGTAACCATAACCCTAAGAATTTGATGAGAAAAAAATCTAACAGATGGAGAGACATTTTCATAAAATACCTGGCCAGTACTCCTGAACCAATACTTCACCTAATTATCATCAAAAACAAAGCATCTAAAATCTTGCCAGAAATAAGAAAAAATGACAAGTAAATGTAATGTGGTATCCTATATGAGATTACAGAACAGAAAAGATACTAAAAAAATCTAAAGAATTTTGAATGAAACAAAAAAGATAATAATAAACTACATTAAGTATAAACAACTACAACAAAATGATGTCAATATAGGTAATATAGTATATTCAATATAGTATATTATATATAGTATATTACAATAGAGTATATGGAAGCTTCTTGTTCTGTACAAAACTATAAAATAAAGTTGATGAGAAGTTCAATTGTCAAGATTATAATATGAGAGGGGCAGTATATGTTTAGAGAACATCAAGCATTTTAGAATAATTTGTATGCAAATATTATACTGCAAAATAATTCTAGCTGCAATCATGTAAAGAATTTCTATTTTATGTGATCAGAGAGGGAAAATGGCAGAAAGTTTTATTGGGTGAACAATACTGAACTTTAATGTGTCAGTGAACAAAAGTAAAAATGAAACACCAAAAGCTGTTGACTAAATAATAGAGGTGGTAGGAATGGGGAGAGTGAGACAAAACAAAGGAGTTGACCTGACAAACTACTTTATATACATATGTGAAATACCATGATACAACCCTGTTGTACAGTTAGCACACATTAAAATCTGTGAATGGGAAGAATGTAAAACATGTCCTTCTAGGTACTAGTAGGGAGAGCAATGGGAGAAAGGGGAGAAGAATAAATATATCCAACACATAGGAATATATGAAACTGGAACAATTAACCTTGTTGAAATTGGTCTAGGAAGAGGAAGAGAGGAAAATGGGAGAGAGCCAGATCAAGGTATACTGTATGCACATATAGATAGGTCCAAATGAAAGGAACCCTCTCTTGTAAGTGATTAACACTAACAAAAATGAGGAAATAAGTAACTAAATTAAACTAAAACTCAAATAGTGGCAAGGAGTAGGGAGGGTGGTCATGTGAGAGTGCCTGTCTAGCAATAAAGAAGCTCTGAGTTTAAACCTCAGGACTGAACACACACACACACACACACACAGGCACACACATCAAAAAAAGAGGGAAAATAAAATAAAAGGACACCCAATTGAAATAGATCATTTGTAAGCATCTGATAGAATGGTAAATTACACTCAATACTCTTGACCAATTCACCACTTTTTCGATAAGCACATGTAATGGCACTGTCTCTCAGCTTCAAATGGCACAACTTGTGCCATCTTTTCAAATTCTTTTCATTCACTTACATGTCACCTTAGTTTGTCTATGTGAAAACTACATTACTAAGATAACTGTCTACTATCCTGACCCATATACACCTAGACTAAAAAAACTGTTCACATTTCCTTGCCTCTTAAGGCATTTATTCTATGATGATTCACTTTAGCTTACCTTAAATTGTTCAAGAAACACGGCTTTTTTAATTCTCTGAGTTTTCTTACTACTATCATGCATCCTAAAACCAGTGAAATTTAATTTTTCTCATGTTCAGAAGTTTTCAACTCCTAACTTGGAATTTGGCTTGAGAGGCAAAAAAAAATATGTATCCTTGGTAGCTCTAAAACAATTCAAAATTGCAACTCACCACATCAAGTGATTAGTGAAAAGCAGTGAGCAAAGGAATTATGTCTTTCATACTTTTCAAAATCTTCAACTTGATTTTTTTCCTAGTTTACTTGCTCTCTACTATTCATCTAGGGCCAACATACCCAGGATTGTTTGTATACAATTTGTACCTCAACCAGAAGTGGCTCAAGTGATAAAATGCTACTTTTGAGCACAAAAGCTCAAGGACATTGCCCAGGTCCGGAGTTCAAACCCCAGGATTAGCACAATATTTTTAAGTTCCTCTCATGCACCCTGAAACTCAGTTGCCTGGAGAAAACACTCAGTCAGTCTCTCCTTACCATCAGTTGTGTTTAAATCTGTTATGTACTATCTGCTAAATGCTTCCCTGCCATAATTTTGTGAAAATATGCCTCCCACAAAGCAAATGGTGACCAAAAATAGGTGGGGGAAAAATTAGTGTGTTGAATTTAAGTGATGAAGTGAGAATCTGAGATTTGTTGGAAGTTGGCAATTGAATAGAAGGTGAAAACCCTTATGGGAATCTCCATCAAGCATCTACACAGCATGAAACTTTACTTACCTTAAGCATTTTGTTTTTCTTCAACATTAGTCTCCTTGTGGCTATATACCTCTAGCTACCAAGTATCTATGCTAAATTTGTAACTATAGCCAAAAGACAAAGGCAAGGTATCAAAAAGTATCTGTTTTATCTGAACAAATTGGGAAAACCTGAAACCATTTCCTCTGAAATCAGAACCACAGTCCTATTCAATACAGCATTTACATTATGTTTTTGGCTGTCCAGGGGCTTGAATTCAAGGACTGGGTGTGATCCTTGGACTTTCTCAAGGATAGTGCTCTACCATGAGCAACAGCACTACTTGTAGCTTTTTATTCTGTGCATGCAGTATCAAGGAATTGAACCCAGGGGTCCTTGCATGCTAGACAAGCACTGTACCACTAGGCCATGCTATCAGCCTCCCATGCTTGCATTTTTAGCCAAAAAAATAAGGCAAGAGAAAAAATAACAGAGTTACAAATAAAAATAGAACTCAAATTATCCCTATTTGAAGATTATATGAGCCTATATTAAAAGACTTTAGAGATTTAGGGAAGGGGGAAAAACAAGATGAGGGACCAAGACATGAGAAAGGGTATCAATGTATGTGAATTAATGCACCTTCTATATGGCAAATATAATGTAACCTTTGTATTAATTACAATAAAAATATATGAAAGAAAAAAACAAAAAAGACTTTAGAGACCATAAATACTCATGAAATAAGAGTAAGACTGACAAAGGGGGTGCCAACAAATTAAAAAAAAACTGTACTTCAAAGAAAACAAATATGAGAAGCATTCTGAAAGTTATTCACCTAATACGGCATTCATGTTAAGAACTCAAAATTAGCAACAAAGCAATAATTAACAAATTGGTAATAATTTTAAAAATGGGCAAATTTATTCAACAGATAGTTCTCAAAAGCAGTACAAATGGTTAATATATGAAAGAATGCTTAACTTCCATTACCATAAAGGAAAATGCAAATCAAAAATCAACTAATATTCCATGTCACTCCAGTGAGAATGGCAATAATTCAGAAAATGAACAACAATAATTGCTAACAAAGATGAGGCATAGAAACCTTATGCTCACCAGGCACTTGTGGGAGGGAGGGAGGAGAGAGAGAGAGAGAGAGAGAGAGAGAGAGAGAGAGAGAGAGAGAGAGAGAGAGAGAGAGAGAGAGAGAGAGAGAGAGAGAGAAAGAGAGAGGTTTATACACTATTGATCAGAATGTAAACCAATGAACCACTGCAAGAAACAATATGAAGGTTTCTCCAGAAACTAGAAATAGCACTAGCATATGATCATTTTATATATATATATATATATCATCATACTTGGTATGTATCTGAAGGAAGGAATGTAAGTCAACATACAAGAATGAAAGCTGAAAACTTATATTAATATCAACACTATTCATATCAGCCAATCTATATTGAAACCAACTTGAGTAGCTGAAAACTGATGAATAGTTAAAGAAAATGTGGTACATCATTACAGTGTACTTTTTAAGCCATAAAGAAAATAAACAAAAGCCATATAATGAGTGATTGTTGTCCTTAAGGTACTGTGTTATCTCTCATTTCTTTTGCTGTCCCATGGTTATCTCTTATTGTTACAATATTTCACCTTGTTATCTATTTTCTATATGCTTAATTGGGTATTTGAAATAGGATAGGGAAGGGGGAAATCAAGATGAGCAGAGGGAAATGGGGACCATGACATGAGAATGGGTATCAACATACCTTCTATTTGGTGAATATAATGTAACCCTTCTAGTAATTACAATAAAAAATATATGAAAAAAATTAATCTAAAAAAAAACACAACCGCTAATTAAAGCTGCAGTTGGCTTTACCGACAAAAAAAAGAAAAAAAAAGTAAATGAACTTTATGGGCTGGGAATTTTGCCTAGTGGTAGAGTGTTTTCCTAGCATGCACGAGGACCTGGGTTCAACTCCTTGGCACCACATACATAGAAAAAAAACAGAAATGGGGCTGTGGCTCAAGTGGTAGAGCTGTAGCCTTGAGAAAGCCCAAGGACAGTGCCCAGGCCCTGAGATTAAGGCACCAGATTGGCAAAAAAAAAAGAATATGAACTTTATGTTGTTTGCAGGGAAACGGAACCAGAGTACAATACATTGAGCAAGATAAGCCAAGCTGAGAAGGACAGAAAAGGAATATTTATCCTTATATATTGAATCTAGACATAAAAATAATACTAGTATATGATTGTAAAAGGGAGATAGATTTGAATAGAACCAGTGGAAGGAGGATGAAGAAAAGAAGATATGAGGTGAATATGATACTATATATTCATAAAAATAGCATATACATATGAAAACAGCATAATGAAATCCTCTAACATTTATATTTATATAATTAATATAAATATTTTATATGTTTGTATGCCTAAAAAAGAGTTGGTATCTCACTCCTATCATCCTAACTAATCAAGAGGCTGAAATCTGAGGATCACGATTCAAAGCTAGCCAGATAGTAAAGTCCCAGGCATTCTTATTTATGTTCAATTAACTACCAAAATGCCAGAAGTGGAGCTATGGCACAAGTTGAAGAGCACTAGCCTTGAGCAAAAGAGCTCACAGACAGTGCCCAGATAATGAGTTCAAGTCCCAGGAACCATCACACACAAAAATCCCCTAAAGATGTAATTTAATATTTTTGTAACAGGTCTTATCTCTAGTTAATATGAAAGGAATGTATGAGTGATAAATAATATGTGCAAATATGACAAATTACATTTACACTACAATCTGAATTCAATTATTTGGAATAAAATCAGTCATTTTTTCACATATCATGACAAATATAGATGTGGGAATCACTTGCCTTACATATACACAACTTATTGACTTTGAGTACTTAGCTTTCTTTTATCTTAGACTAGACAGAAGAATAATGAGAGAAAAGGGCAGAATCTCAAACAGACTTGTGATTTCATAAGGAAATTCTGAGCTCTTTGGGCTAGTATTTTTTTTCTCTTACAAAAAATAGCATCTTACATGAAAAATGTATAAAAGTAATGCAACTCCAGACTGCTGCTTTAATCTCTAGTCACTTCCATAAAAGAAGAGGAGATCAGAGAGGATAATTTGCCCTTATCATACAGCTCATCTCCTGTGTTGACAAAAGAAATCCTCCTGTTAGTTTTTCTTAGACAAATGTGACCCCAGCCAGATATGACACTTTATTTTTTCAGCTGTGTAACAACACCATAAAACCAGGTGCTTTTTAGGAACCAATCTATGAAACTTTGGCACTGGCGGCTGCAAGAATCCAGGCATTTAAAAGTCCATTTCTAGAGCATTGAGAAATACAAGTCACCTAGATGAATACTTTAATTACAGGTTATCATTTGACTGCTTCATACATTCAAAGCTGCCTTCATTATTACATAGTTATCGACCTAGCACATGAACAGCTCTAAAAAGAAACCCAGTTCTAACTTTTATAGTATCATGTCCATTTTCAGAAAGATGATGTTTTAGAAAGATATTAATTATTATACTTCTAGTATGATTTGTCTCAGAGGGAACACTTGTACTTATTCCTTTCTTTGTTTATGAATATTCATCACTTAAACAACTTGAGAAATTGAGTCTTTTCAATCCTGTTTTAGTACCTGCTCACTGTAGAATGTTCTATCCCAATTCTGGATTTATAACCCTCATTTAGACATGGTATTCAAATTTCTGGCTTTAAATAACTGACACATAGATATAAGTAACAAAAAGAGACAGAGTGTAGCTACTGTGCCTCCAAAGAAAAGCAATAAACCATTCTGCTTGCTCTCCTTCATGTTCTTTAATTCATTTCATTTCATTTTAACTACCGAAAACAATTTCACCAGCCATTAGCCTGGAATGAAACCCTACAAAGTCTGACTGTTGTTATCCAAAAGGCCCCAATGCTCCCTCTGACTTTTGGAGACAAATAGGCTATTTTTATAGATACAGAAATTTTTTTGAGAAAAAACTTGTAAAGTCTAAACAACTTTCAAATCCACATTCAAAACTTAAAAGTAATATCCACTGAGAGTAATTTTGTATCATTTTTGTAAACAAAGATTTGGTTAATGCAATAAAGAAATAATGAGAAAAAAATCTCTTTTATAAATTTTAAAACCAGGCAACTCTTACGTGGAATATGAAATAAAAACATTAAAAACTCTAATGACCAGAGTTTTGAAAATAAACTAGCTAAATATGTTTTTTTGCCAGAAAATCTCAACTTTGAGATATGGTAAAGAATAAGTGTTGTCAACTTGGACTGAAATCAAAGCATAGTATAATTGTACTGAAATTTAAATCTACAATAAAACATACAAGTTCACTAAATTTTCAATGCAGGTTATTCACATATTTGAAAGTACCAACTAGCCCTCATTTTAAGATATTCATGAATTCTTTAAAATTTACCTGCAGAGAGCTTCTGTATGGCAAAGGATATAGCTAGCAAATTAATTAGGAAGCCTACAGAGTGGGAGATCTTCACTAACCATGCAATGGACAACAGCCTCATATCTAAATATATCAACAGCTCAAAAAATTGAATCACTCCAAAACTAATCTCCAAAGAAACAACCACCCCATTAAAAGATGGGTCAAAGACTTAAAGAGGGTCTTCTCTGAAGAAGAAATATGAATGGCCTATAGACACATGAAGAAATGCTTGACATCTCTGACCATAAAAGAAATGAAAATCAAAACAACTCTAAGATTCCACCTCACTCCAGTTAAAATGTCCAGGATTAAGAAATCTAACAACAGATGCTGGCGGGGATGTGGCCAGGAGAGATCACTACTACACTGTTAGTGGGAGTGCAAACTCGTTCAACCACTATGGAAAGCCGTATGGCAGTACCTCAAAAGACTAAAATAGAACTCCCCTATGACCCAGCAATTCCACTACTTGGCATTTACCCAATCATCCAGAAACAAGGACATACTAAATCCACTAGCACAACGAAGTTCATTGTAGCACTATTTACCATAGCAAAGATATGGAACCAACCCACATCCCCTTCAGTTAATGAGTGGATCAACAAGATGTGGTATTTATACACAATGGTATTCTATGCTACAGTCAGAAAGAATGATAGTGCCCCATTTGTAAGGAAATGGAAAGACTAAAAAAAATCATATTAAGTGAAGTAAGCCAGACTCAAAGGAACATAGGCTCAATGGTTTCCCTCATTTGTCATAATCAGTAGAAACCTTGGGCTCTCCTAGCAGAGATTTATAATAGAACAAAATGTAGATTCATAAGGCCATATAGAATGATGCTACATGAAAGGATCTCCAGGATATAGGAACAAAAGCCATATAATGAGTGATTATTGTCTTTAATGTACTATGTTATCTCTCATCTCATTTGCTGCCCCTTGGTTAGCTCATATTGTTACAGTATTTCTCCTGGTTATCTGATATATTGTATATATGCATATTTGGTTACTTGAAATTGGATAGGGAAGGGGGGGAACAAGATGAGGGGTGGGGGAGGGGAAATGGGGACCAAGACATGAGAAAGGGTATCAATGTGTGTGAAGTAATGCACCGTCTATCTGGTGAATATAATGTAACCCTTCTATTAATTACATTAAAAATATATGAAAAAAATTACCTGCAGATACCCAATGCTATGGACATGGTACTGGAAGTATAAACACAACTACATATACATAAAAACTTACGTTTTTATAGGCATAATGTTTTGTTACATAGATTAATATGTATCTATGACATTCAACCCCTCAGCCTAATTTTGATTATGTTCTAAAATCTAAGTGCCAGGGATTATATAGAGAGAGTCCCTTCTTGAATACTTGTTTGTTAAACACGTCATTTGAAATATGATGGAAAATCAATGTTAATAAATTCTTTATTGAAAAATTTACCTGCAGAATTATTTCAATGGAGGCTCACTAGGAAAGGTGGTTGTCATTGGTGCAGTTAACAAAGAACAGTTACATTCCTTGTCAGTATCACTAATCACCTAGAACCTCACTAAAGCCTACTGCCATAGGCAGAAAGTAAGCCTCCATGTACTATCGGGAAAAACATCAAGAGATTACATTGGGAACAACTCATCAGTTTTGTTTAGCACATTATTTGTGAGGTTAATAACAGTTGCTCAGAAAGCTTCCTTGAAGTCTATGTGTTTTCTTTGTCATAGGTTTATATAAAATGGTTGTATATCCAGTCATGATTTCATAGGTATGAATAGCAAAATGATGAAGTAGTTAAAAACTGGGTGGTTCTAAGAGTATGAGAAAATATCCTCTCTTCATGAACATTTTATAAATTGTATTTGCTGATTTATCTTTCCAATGGGAAAAAACCTTAATCTTCAAAGTCATGTGCCACCTCACCTTTTAAATGAAAAGCAGCCATTTTTAAATAAAAGAACAAGAATGGCTATAAACTTTGAAATTAAGTAATTGTGGTCAGATCCTGCTGTCTATAAACTTAATATTGCAGATGTGAACTGGTGATTAATAAGTAACAGAATAAATAGACTTAATGACCAGATATATACTTGCATTATACTTCCAATCAAGAACTCAAATACAGGCAAAAATGAGTAAATTCCTGGAATAATTCTCTAGATTTTTGTTTATTAAAAGTGATAGCTAAAGCTTTACAAAAATGCACGTTCTCTAAATTCTTTACATTGCACTCAGTCCATTTTCAATCTTAAGTGGAAAAAATATAATGAATAAACTCCTAAATGATAGCTTTCCTTCCTACAGGAAAAGGGCAAAGATCAGATCAATAACCTCAATGAAAAAGAGAAAGGACATTCTAAACATAGAAAGGAGACTAATAGGGAAAGCTATAAAACTAGAATGGCAAAGAGAAACTTTTCTGATAAATGAAGACCCACCTTTCCATATTATTAAGACATACAAGCTACAAACCAATACACCAAGGCCCTACTTCTCAAGAGGTGGTCAGCAACTGGCAAGGGGAGCATTCATCCAACGTTCAATGCTTTCAACAGAAGATAAATCTCTACAACCTCAGCAGTCAAATGAACAGAAAGAGCTATTTCTCCTTAAAGCTGAGGTCTATCTCTCCATTTGGCAGGGAGACAAACAGTGATGTCCCTTTCGGTTTGGACCTTCCCTAGAAAACAGAGGTTGTCAGGATGATGTATGAGTTGATAGTAAGCACCATTATAAAGAGATCTCCCAATTCTATTTTCTACCATAACAAAAAGGGATTTGTTTTACCTAGCACCAAATAAATGATGGATAAGAGCGGGAAAAGCTGTTGCTTCCTGTGCATTCATATAAAAACCATATACATAGACTTATGTAATATACATAATTATGCAAGTCTAATTATGATTATCAAAATTTAGACAATCCTTGAACTGTAAGATTGGACTTTTTCATTGCTAGGTATCTATCAAACTAATATAGGAAATTTAACAGCATGGTTTCATGTAAAAATCTAAAACAATATGAAGAGAAAGTAAACTTGTAGATGAAAAAAAACCAACACTTTTGATGTTTGATATAAAAGAAAACCCATAAATGAAAGATGTGGTTATATTTCGATGTCATATTTTACATGTTATGGTGTAGAGTTCTGCTATCAGATATTGCGGTTCATACTACATAGAAACCAATGAATTTGTAACTTTTACATGAGTTCTATTTGTGAACATTTAATAACTTGCATTATTTAAATTCTCTTTTCACTTCCTGAACTGAAGTTGTAGTAATTTGTTTTTTAAATTATTGAAAGCAAGGTTACATCCCATCAGAATCAAGTGTTTGTATTCACTTCTCTAGATATTACCTATACACATCAATTTGATTGCACATTCTTATGTATTTTCTCTATCATTTTCAATTTTGGTGCTTACACACTCAATTCTTTTCATACAGACCTGGTGAAATTTCTTTTCTGTCATGTTACTTTCTCACACACACTTCCCCCTTTCCATCATCCAATAAGTTCCTGATTGATAGACATTTTCCTTAATCCAGCTCACTTGGGTGCATACCTTAAGCAGGCCGCTTAGCCTTCCTTGTGCTGCATTCACTAGCACTGCACTCCATTCAACTCCTTTTTAACATCCTTGAATGACACTGGAAAATTATGTCTGTCTTTTGATTTTCCTCAGCTGCTATTCTATTGCTAGCTGTCGAATCCTAGCACTTACTAGTATCTACAAAGTGAGACAATGAATTTCTATTGTTCATGCCAATTATTATTTTGTTTTCAAAGGACTACCACATGAATACACTATTGCTCTAATTTGCATCTACAGTATTAAAAAACGAACACAAACATACCAAGTGTTGGGGAAAAGAAACAAAATTTTTCACCCTACCCCCCTTCCAGCAAATCCTAAAGACATTTTTGCAGGAATAGAAAATCTATCCTAAAACCCATGTGCAACCACAGAAGACTTCAACTCGCCAGAACAATCTTAAGGATGAAAATAAGAAAAATAAGAATGTATAATCCTTAATTTGATTCAAAATGAAAAAAAATATTTAAAACAGGACGGTGTTAGCAAAAAGGCAATGATTTGGAACAAGAGAACAGAACAGAGAAATAAACCCAGACATATGAAATCAACTGGTGTTCAGCAATGCTTCCACCAATATGCAGTGGGACAAAACTCACTCTTTAACAAATGCTCTGTGAAAACTACATAGCCACATGCAAAAAGAAAAGGAAACTAAAATTTTATCACATACTATATCCCAAAATCAACTCAAATATTTAAACACAAGAATTAAAAATATAAATCCCTAGAAGAAAATTGGGGAAAACCAATCAAAGCATTTGTCCTGGAAATTATTTCATGGATAAGATTGCAAAAGAAAAAAACTGGCAAAAGGAGAAAAATAAACAGAAAACTGGAACTAGTTAAAATTAAAAAAGCTTTGGGGCCAGCCAGGAGTTTGGCCTAGTGGTCCAGTGCTTGCCTGGCATGCACGAAGACCAGGGTTCAATTCCTCGGTACCACATACATAGAAAAAAGCTGGAAGTGGTGCTGAGTCTCCAATGGTCGAGCTCTGGCTTTGAGAAAGTCCAAGGACAGTGTTCAGGCCCTGAGCTCAAGTCCAGAACTGGGGAAAAAATTAGAAAAGCTTCTACAAACCTAACAGAAGCAAGCACCATTGAGTAAAAGCCTATTACAGCCAGGCACCAGTCTCTTACACTTGAAATCCTACTTACTTCCTAGGCTGAAAATGAGAGGTGGAAAGATTGTAGTATAATACCAACAGAACTGAAAAACTCATGAGACCCAGTTTCAACATATAACTAGGTACAGTGGCACATGTCTTGGTTTAAACAATGTGTAATGCTAAGATTGGGAGGATCAAGATTTTAGGCCAGCCCAGACAGAAAAGTCTACAAAATCCCATCTCAACAGATGTTGGGTATAATTACATCAGTCAGTCATCACTGATCAAAGAAGACTAAATAGGATAATCAAATCCTGGGCACAGGCTCAGAAGGGAAGCAAGTCACTATCTCAAAATTAACCAGTAAAATATAGGGCCAGAGATTTGTTTGCTACATGGAAAGCACAAGCCTTGTATTTCAAACCCCAGTAGAAAAAAAAAAACAGAAAATGAGTTTTAAAATAAGCAGACTACTTCAATAGACACTCCCTTAAAGAAAGTATTCAAATACTCAAGCATTTAAAGAGGTGTTCTACACCTTTATTAATAATAAAAATTAGAGTGCAGACCAAAACCACAGCGAGAGCCAACTGTTGGTAGCTGACATCTGTAAATAGTACTAGCTACTCAGGAAGCTGAGATAGGATCATGGTTTGAAGTCAGCTGGGGCAGGAAAATATATGAGACTTTTATCTACAATAAATTATCAAAAGCCAGAAGTGGAACTGTGGTTCAAGTGGTACAATACTAGCCTTGAGAAAAAAACACCACTCAGGGACAGTTCCCAGGCTCTTAGTTCAAGTCCAAGGATGGCAAACAAACACACACATACAAAGACATACAGTGAAATGTTGCCTTATAACTATGTATACATATATACATGTGTGTCCATGTGAATTTGTCCATTTACACTTATGTACATATGTATGTACACATTTATCTTTCTGGGTTTGGCTTATTTCCAAGAAGCCTTGCTGAGGGTATAGAGAAACTAGAGCCCCTATGTACTGATGATGGGAATGTAAGATGTTACAGACATTATAGGAAACACTATTCAGGCCTGAACAATAAAAATAGAAGATCAAGCCAGGCACTGGTGGCTCATACTTATAATCCTAGCTACTCAGGAGGCTAAGATCTGATGATCATGGTTCAAAGCCAGACCAAGCAGAAAAGTCCCTGTCAAATTCATACATCCAATTAAACACTAAAAAAGTCCCAGAAGTAGTGCTGTGGCTCAAAATAGTAGAGAGCTAGCTTTGAGCAAAAGAGCTCAGGGACAGTATACAGGCCCTGACTTCAAACCCCATGAGCAACAAAAATGAAACACAATAAAGGACTATGTTATCACTCTTCTGGATATACATTCCAAAAAATCAAATTATCATTTTGTAAAGATGTTACATTCCTATGAACACAGCAGTATTATTCACAAAAACAAACATATACAGACTAGCTAAATGTTCATCAATAGAACATCAATAGAACAGAACAAAATGACATGGAATAGATAGACAGATACTCAGTCACAAATTATGTAAAAGGAAATAAACCAGACTCTGAAATATAAACATTGCATGTTTCTCATCATATGTGGACTCTAAATATAAAAGAAAAAAGACATGAATGTAGAGGAGGAATGTGTGGAGGGATCGGAGAAGGAGGAAAGGGAGAGCGAGAGAAGATAGAGAGGTAAATAGGACTGATAAACACAGTATGTATGTAATGACAATGCCACAATGAATCTTCCCCCCAAAATGGATGAACAAAGAATATGTGGTTCACCTTTTAAAAAAGGGAAACTGCAATACATTGCAACATAGATTTAAAAAGATATTTTGTAAAATGAAATAATCCAGCCACAGAAAGATGAATGCTACCATATTCAACTTATATAAGGTGTCTAAAATAATCTCTCCATAGAAGCAAAAAGCAGAGGTTTAGTTGCCAGGGTCTGAGGATAGAAATGATCAGTTGTTCAATGGGTATACCCTTTTGTTACACAAAAAACTAATTCCAGAAAGATGCTATAAAACCTTACTATAGGAACAACAATGCATTGTAAACAAACTTTGTTGAGGGGCTAGATATCAAGATATATACATACATACATACATATGCATGCACATACATGACACACACATGTACATGTTCACATATGCACTCACAATATATTCACATATGCATGTGTATTCATTCACACATATGTATGCATGTAAACGTGTATATACATGCATGCAGACAAACATGCAGGAATGTATATGTTCAAGTCCATCAAATTGTACACATGATATATGTGTATTTTTACGTATTATACTTAAAGTGGTATAAGTACATACGTGTACACAAATTTCACCAATCTTTGTTTCCAATTATAATTTTATTCGTGCCTAAACCATATTGATACATACAAATACCCTATGTCAGAAAAACATTAAATAGTAAGAACCAAATCTCAGTAGTGTGCTTTCCTTGAAAAATTCTACCACTTGAGACACATTTCACTTCTGCCTTTTAAATTTTATTTTCTTTCTTTTTTTAGTAGTTAATTCAATGTAAGAATCTCACAAGGCAAGTCCTTTGTACAGCTACTTAAAGATTAAAAAAATTAAGGAAATACTGTACTATTATATTGATATATAATAAAAGGAGCAATCCTACTACTCCTAATGTGAAACAAGGAGCCTCACAGAGATTCCTGTGGTGGCTTCAAACTGTAATCTTCAGATCTCAGCCTCCTGAGTGGGTAGTTTTACAGGCATGAGCCACCAGCACCCAATTTTATGAAATGTAATAACATTTCATATCTTAACTTTGTTCCTAAATTCATTCTGTAAGATTTATTGTTGTGGGGCAGGTGTGATAACTCAGGCAGGCAATCTTAGCTATTCAAAGGCAGAAATCACGATCATCATGGTTCAAGGCTAGTCCAGTCAAAAAGTGATATCACATCTTAGTTAATAAGGGAGGCATAAAGGGAAGCATTTGTCATCCTACCTATGGGACAGGCCCTAAAATAACAAGCCAAAAGACATTATTCAAGTGGAAAAGGGTATGCCTAGCAACGTCAAGGCCCTGGTTTCAAACCTTACTACCGAGCTTCTCCTAAAGGATTTAATGTGTAAAGTCTGACATTATTATTTCTATAATTACTCTTTTTTGTCAGTTGTGGGGTTTGAACTCAGGGCCTGGGCATTGTCCTTGAACCTGTTTGTACCACTTGACCCACTGTGCCATTTCCTGATTTTGAGTGGTTAATTGGAGATAAGAGTCTCGCAGAGAGAGAAATCTGGACCAAAACATAAGAAAGAGTGTCAATGTTTGTGAAGTAATGCACCTTCTATCGGGTGAATATAATGTAACACTTCTATTAATTACAATAAAAATATAGGGAAAAAAAGAGTCTCGCAGAAAGTTTTCTGCCAGGCTGGCTTTGAAAAGGAATCCTCAGATCTCAGTCTCCTGAGTAGCTAGAATTACAGTTGTAAGCCACGGGTGTCTGCCTTACAAAATATTTTTCAAAAGCTCAGGGAGAGCTGGGAGTGTTGCTTAGTAGTAGAGTGCTCACCTAGCATTCGCTGGGTTCGATTTCTCAGTACCATATACACAGAAAAAGGCAGAAGTGGTGCTGTGGCTCAAGTGGTAGAGCACTAGACTTGAATACAACAGGCTCAGAGACAGTGCCCAGGCCGAGTTTAAGCACCAGGACTGGCAAAATAAAGAAGGAAAAGAGATAAAAGCTCAGGGACAGAGTCCAAGCCCAGAGTTCAAGCCCCACAACTTACACACACACACGAAGTGGTTTAGTAAAAAGTCCTTTATAATCAATCTATGTTACCACAAAATCTGTTCTCCCTGAAATGTTACCATTTAGAAATAATTCATGAAGACCAATATTCTATTAATTTTAATTTTATTTACTTTGTTATCTTTAAGAATCTGTACATAGGGGTTGCCATTTATCAGAGCAGCCTACAAATATAATGCATCTTGAACAGTGTCACCCATTTCAGATCTTTTTGCCCATCCCTCCTATTCTACCCCTCCCCTTACTTTTGCATTGCCTTCTTAACTGCATTCTCCCCACTCCTTATCCTATTTATTTAAATGTCCCTCTTTACTTGCACTACTCCATCCCTAGCAACTAATTATTACCTGGTACTTATTTTTCTGGCTCTTGACTTTGTCCTTCTATGGAATTATACTAATTAAGCTCTTCCTTGACTATACCATATTTCAGTTATTACAATTTACACACTTGTATAAAGAACATTTTAATTGTACCAACTCATAAGATGTGTGTGTACAAATGGTTCATTTAAAAACTGATCTTTAGGGCTGAAAGTGCGGCTCAACATTAGGTAACTACCTAACAAGCATAAAGTCCTGAGTTCAAACCTCATTACTCCCTCTCTCTCTCTCTCTCTCTCTCTCTCTCTCTCTCTCTCTCTCTCTCTTTCTCTCTCTCTCTCCTTCTCTGTGTGTATATATATATATGTATGTGTGTATATATGCATGTGTGTACCTATATATATACTAAGATACAGTAGTTTACCTATTTCATACATGATTTTAAGATCACTTATTGCACGTGAAAAATACAAAACTGCTTAGATATCTTATTTCTACCAATGTGCATTTGATGCACATTCAAAATATGCACATTCAAAATACTTCCTTGGATCTATCAGAGCATGAAAGAAGTGAAAGTCCAGCACTAGTGGCTAATGCCTGTAATCCTAGCTACTCAGAAAGTTGAGCTCTAAATATTTGATTCAAAGCCAGCACAGGCAGAAAATTAACCGCCAGAAAAAGCCAAAAAGAAGTGAAGCTGTGGCTCAAGTGTGCTAGCCTTGAGCACAAAAGCTCAGGGACAGTGCCCAAGCCCTGGGTTCATGCCCCAGGACCAGCACATACCACAAAAAGGGATGTCAGAGGCAACTGGCCCATACTGGATATTTGAAACTTGTTCTATTACAATAATTCCAACCTAGGAACACATCCAAAATTGCTGAGACTGCAATAGTGTTTCCTCCCTTAGAGCATAAACATGGACTATAATGAACCTGAAACACTTATATACTCACCAATGCTACCTGAAACACTTATATACCCATCAAAGGAATTCACCCTTCATCATCTAAATTCTTGTTGTTTAACAAGGAATTGTTTAATTTCATGAAGCTACATTCTGATGAAAAATTTGCTTTCTTATTGGATTCAGAAAAGTGCATGTGTAATCCCAGCACTCAGAAAGCTGAGGCAGGAGGATCATGAGTTCGATGCCAGACCAGGTTACACAGGGAGATTCTGTCACAAAACGTGAAAAACATGACTCAAGCATGTAATCCTAGATACTTGGAAAGCAAAGTTCAGGCTAGCCCAGACATAAAAGTTTACAAGACTCCCATATCTTAACCAATGGCTGGGTCTGGTGGCATATACCTGTCATCTCCATTGGCACAAGGAAGCACAAGTAGAATTCCATTTTAAGTAGGCTCAAGTGAAAATGTAATCCTACCTTGAAAATGACCAAAGTAAAAAAAGTTTGGTGAGTAGCTCACGTGATAGAGTACCTACCTTGCAAGCTAAGGACATTGGGTTCAGTCACAGTATCTATAGAAAAAAGGAAGAGACAGCAACCAGGAAAAAACAGAGTGAAGGAATAAAATAGGGCAGAGTCATCTGCAAATTAAAATTTAAAAAGTATAATGATCATGTGGCATTTTATTTACTATATTTAATTCTTACCTATTCGGTTCTATCCATTATTATGCTCCTATTATTATTGCTTTATTTAAAGGTAGATTCATATGACAGGGCTATGTTGATCAAAAAGTCCATGCAGTTATTTTAATCCAGTTACTTTACAATACTAGCAAGTATTGATATTCACTGTGTTAGCTACCTCTATTCAGCCATATTATATTTTCCAAATCCTTACTGAAAATCCCCAGAAATGCTGTCAAATTCAGCATTCAATTCAATCACAAGTAAGATCTATCAAATAGGTATTCAGAAGAAAAACATCTCTCTCCCAAGTTTGAACCTTCTGCTACATTTATTTTTCTTACAGCCATACTACCTACTACCACCACAGCACTATCTGATGGTTGCAACCTAACATATATATTCAAAGAAATATTTATCTAATTTAAATGTACTTTTTTCATATATTTTATTGTAATTAATAGAAGGGTTACATTATATTCACCAGATAGAGGGTGCATTACTTCACATTGGTAGCCTTTCTCATGTCTTGGTCTCCATTTCCCTCCCCCACCCTTGCCCCTCATCTTTTTATAGTTAACAAATAAATGTCTCCTTGCTGTACAGAAATAACACTTCATTTTTGAATTGACATATTTGATTTAGAGTTTCATAAGTTCATTCAGAAATTAACAGAATACTCACAGTGAAAGAGGTTTGGAGAGGCAATACTAGGGCTTGAACTTGTGGTCTGGCACTTGCTAGACACATACTCTTCCAATTAACCACCAAAAATCCAGAAGTGGAGCTGTAGCTCAAGAGGCAGAGAAACAGCCTTGAACGAAAAAGCCGATGGGCAATGCCCATGCCCGAAGTTGAAGCCCTAGTATCAGCACACAAAAGAAAATCTCTATATTGTTTATAGATACAAACACAAGAAGAAAAAAACTGTCTCCCAAGTAAAAACATAAAATTACAAAAAAGTAACTGCTATTATAATTATTACTTGATAGCTAGTAAAAAGCAATTTAAAAATATGTCAATCGACTGGCTTGCTATATCACAAATACCACAGTTCATGAATATATATAGGATTAATACAATGTAATACAATTTAGTAGGATAAGTCATAAATTCACTCTGAAATATTTACATTTGTTTTTTTAAAGCCATCTAAATCACTCATATCATTAATTATTAAATAACAGTATAAAAACAGTACATTTTAGCTAAGCACTGGTGGTTCATGCTTATAATGGTGGCTACTCAGAAGGCTAAGATATGAAGATCACATTTCAAAGCCAGCCCAAGTAAGAAAATCTATGAGACTCATATCTGCAGCAAACTACTAGAAAACTGGAAGTGGAGCTGTGGCTGGAAGTAGTAGAGCACTATCCTTAAGCAGAAAAGTTCAGAGACAGAGCCCAGGACCCTGAGATCAAGCATCCGAGCTGACAAAAAGAAAAAAAAAGTCATGTAATATGTTGTTACATATCCACAGATGCACACATATCCATTCACATACATATTTTCAAAGATGTGGACTGCTTAATTTTGCAGAAAACATTGTCCTTCATAAAGATGTTGCAGTGCTATTTCCTTTTCGCTTTAAAATAGAAACAAAGAATTTGAAGAGGATATCAGAGCAAAATAAAATTCACCTACTGATATGATCTCTGATTTTTTCTAAATGAACTAGTAATCAGTTTATACTCAGGAGTATCATTCAATGTATTTCTATTCATTTCTAGGAATGCGGGGAGCCCAGAGCTTTTCTTACTTCTATGACTTTTTAAATAGACTGAAAATTAAACTGTATCTATAAATGAACAGGGTAAGTGCTTCTTGCAATCAACTTAACCGGATATACATATCGAAATGAGTATTTGCCACACAGGCAAATATCACTTTGTAACACAAACATGTAAATTTATACTACAAATAAAATTCTATGATTACTACACTTTAATTTTAGATAACCAAAAATTGGTGAATCAACTCTACAAGGTCAAAATAAAAACCACACTAATAGCACTACAAATATTACAAATTTGTTACTTAGCTACCTTGACAGGAATTCTGGAACTTAAAAAAAAGGAGCTAATATTATGAAAGCAGATGATCACTGATAAACTTTTGACCTGATTTTTTAAATTTACATTTTATATCATTTATATAAACACAAATATGTAGTCAAACACTGGTGGCTCATATCAGGAAATTGAGATTTAAAGCCAGCTTGGGCATGAACGTTCATGAGACTTTTATCTCCAATTAACCACCAGAAAACCAGAAGTGGTGCTTTGGCTCAAAGTGGTAGACCAATAGCCTCGAGCAAAAGAGCTCAAACACAGTGTCCAATCCCTAAATTCAAGTCGTTGGATATAAAAAAAACACTAAAAATGTAATGACATTGTCCATAAAATTCATGCACTCATTACCTGGCTTATATAACTACAATTCCTCTGTACATGACCTTTATAATAAAAATTAACTTTTTTCACAAAAAAACAAGAAAATCCTGATCCAAATGCCCAAATTAGCTCTTGCTCAATGTTACCCATCACAAGGTTTGAGCCATCTGTACTTCAGCAGTTTATACTAATCACAGAATCACATTAATAAATATTAAAAACTAGTCACAGAATGAAGGCTTGCTTACAAGGACAAATATAATCATTAAAAGAATATAAACCAGCAGTAATTTATAAGCATCAAATGACCAAAGCAGCAAGCGTTTTATATGAGAAGAAAAGTGGCTTCCACTCTCATAATGGATCTCAAATGACTTCATTGTATTCTGGGTAAAGATAAAATACTTTATTCTGCTATTATTTCTTTTAAAAGCTCCTTTTGGGGGGATTCATCCGAAGAGAAAAGCCCCATCGGTCACCTGTCAATAACAGAAGAAAACCTCAGTAAATCATGATGCTTCACAAATAAATTCTTCATCAGTAATTAAAACCAGGCCTCTCTGGCCCTGTGTTATCAGCTCATCAAATTCATTGCTCATCTAGAATAACAGATCCACATCTGCAGTCATTACAGCACGCCAGATAAATCAATTCTTTCAATGATGCTTTGAGCCATCTCTGTTCCCTTTTAACCAGCCCGATATTTATTTCCCCCTGACACTTCTGACATTCTATTTACTGTAGGCAAATGGAACTCATACAGCACCTTGTAATGGCTTTACCCAGTCCCATTGTGGGGCATATCTTAGAAGACTGATGGTTGCAATAAACAAGGTTTTATGGTGTAAGTGTGAGCTTCCAACTTTTTTCCCTTAGAATTTGACTTCTGCACTGAAGGTTTATTACACTTGATTGCAGGTGGAAAACTAGTAGCCATTTAGAGCTTTGTTAACAAAAAGTCAGCAAAGAAAAAAAAACTTTTCAGCTGATGTCAGTGTTTCTTGTCTTTCTTTTGCTTTTTTAATTTGATTCTCTGTCAAAGAAATCTTGAAAATAGGTTGGCAGAACCCAAGTCCATAGTTTAGCAAGAAAAAAAAGCTAATTAATTCTTTTGATTTTCTTTTGGTTTAAACTATCAAAAGGGGTTTAATAAAGAATGTTTGCAAATTATTACTCTTAAATGGTTATAATCTAGAAGAAAAATTCTACACATCTGAAAGCAGTGCATCAAGGCAAAATAGTTTGGGGGGCCCTGATAGAATATGCTTTTCAAGGAAAATATAGATGATAATCATGAATTTGAATCAAATGGATGTTTTAGATGTTTTTCTCTTTCACAAATGAAATGTTCACAAATGTTCCAAATATTATAAAAATGTTCATCGTTGGGTTTCTCCAGGTAGTCTCATTTGGGCTGCTTATATACAAGGAAGCCACTCTGCAGGCTCAAAATAACTTAAACTCAATTAATATCCCAGTGTTACAAGATGTTATGGGGACTCACTCTTGATATACATTAAATTTATGCCAGTGTCAACTTCTGTTTCTTTTTATCTTCAGAACACAAATGTAAAGCACATAGCAGCTTGGTAATGCTGAATGAATCTTCCCAACTGTGTTCTCCTTAATGAAAATTCTATATTTATCATTCTATTGTGCTTATGTACTGATCCTGCAGCTCTCAGAGGCCAAAGTTGCAATATATTGGGTTTTGAAATAATAGTCTAAAGCACTGGGTTGCTAGGCTAGTCTAGAAGAAGTGGTAGAAGACCTGCCCCCATCCAAAGCCTCTTGCCATTCACCATGGAGAAATGGGAATGAAATATAGAGATCTAGAACGAAACTTTTGCAATGTCTCTGTTATCTGTGCCTAAGAATTATGAATGAGTTTTCTAAACACTTTGAAGAGTACAAACAATAAGGATGCTCTGAGCAAAATAAATCCACCCGTGTCACTAATATAGTAAATCACATGCAGCCCTCTGTTTGAAACATGGAAAACTTTATTTTTGCCATCATTTAACACTTGAAGAAGCAATACCATCAAAGTCCATGTTAGTTCATCCCTCTATGCTAAGAAAATATAATCTAGAAAGAAAATATACTTGGTGAAATAGCTTGTTCGTGTTTGTCGTGGAGTAGGAGGAGGATCACAGAACTCATATCCCTCTGTCTATATCATGAAAGATTATATATACAGGATTTACAGGAAACTTCATCTCTGACATTCTTCCCCCCGATTTTTTTTGGGGGGGGCGTTATTCATGTGGCTTGATCTCAGGGTCTGGGATGCTGTCACTGAGCTTTTATTTTTTCAAGGCTAGTGCTCTACCCTATTGAGCCACAGCTTGACTTCCAGCTTTCTGGCGGTTAATTGGAGATTAAGTGTCTCATAGACTTAGCTGCCTAGGCTGGCTTTGAAACATGATTTCCGATTTCAACCTCCTATGTAGTTAGGATTAGAGGCATGAGCCATTGCTGGTGATTCTTCCAAATTTTGATTAGCTAATAAGGTTAAAAAAAGTTCTCCCATTTACCATCTGTGTGCCAGTAGAACAGTAGCCTTGAGCATAGAGAGGCTCAGGGACAGAACCCAGGCCCTGAGTTCAAGCACCAGAATCGGCAAAAAAAAAAGTCCTCCCATTTTCCAATGATTGTTATATCTACAGCTAAGAAGACAGGTACCATGAGAGTACCGCTAAAACAAAAAATGTAAATAAAAGCAGAGGTAAATATAGTACCATCTTTGAACTTGTTGCAATAAACTTAACTCCTGGCATGTTGAAGATGTTCGCTAGGTTATGAATTAAATTGATATGGGGACAGGATGCAAAAACTGGTAACATTATTAAAAAAAGGTCTCATGCCAGGTGCTGGTGGCTCAGGCCTGTAATCCTAGCTAATCAGGAGCCTGAGATCTGAGACTCATGGTTCAAAGCCAGCATGGGCACAAAAGTCCATGGAACTCTCCAATAACCACCAGAAAACTGGAAGTGACACTGTGGCTCCAGTAGTAGAGTGCTAGCCTTGGGCAAAAAAATCTAAGGGACAGTAGCCAGTTGGTGAGTTAAAGTCCCCTGGCCAAAAAAATAAATAAATAAATGAAGAAATTAACTAATAAAGACCTGGGAGGAAGAACAGTGCTAGAAAATGAAGGAGTGTCTGATAGACTCTGGTCCAAAAGAAATGTACTCATTACCTGACTTATCACCTATACAATAGAAAGAAACAGGGGGAGGAAAGGTGGGATGGAGTACTACAAAGGAAAAGAAATACCTATACTAGTTATCTGACTTAGGTTTCTGTAACCCCCCATAAAAATGCCTTTGTAATAATAATACAACAATTTTAAAGAAAGAACTAAATAATTTTAAAACTTGAATGAGGAGATCCATAAATGTTCCTTCTGAAAAAATCCATGAAATGTAAGCGTAAGGAGAAAAGCTCATGAAGAATATTTCAACTACACAAAAAGAATGTAACTAATTTCTTTATACCTGCTATGCTAACATGTGATATAAATACGCCAAGGAGAACAGAGCAGGGCTAAGAATTGTTATGGTCCTTTATATTGGAAGATCTCAGGAAAGGAATGTTAAGCTCCATAGCATCCTATATGATGCAGTTAAATATTATTATCACATTTTACAGAAGGTAAATTCTGGGACAAAAGATGTTAAGTTGAATGTTCATAGTCAAATAGGAAATTTATGGCAAAGTTGATAACATAGGCCATCAATTCTAATCTTCAATTCTTAGCACAACCAACTGTACCAGATCTAACAAGCTTTAGATCATAATAGAACTTCCTGATAGAAGGTAAAAAGTCTTTTCCAAATATATTATCTGCATACGAATAATGTAAATACAAGTATACATGGTGATTGAACTTACTTCAAAGGCCTCACAAAGTACTCTAAATTTTAAAAAAGAGATTCTTTGCAATAAGGAAATTTTGATGATATTTTCAGATTTATATGTGGAATTCTAGTCTTTTTAATAAACTTTAATTTTTTTCCCTCTTTGGGAAGTAGAGATTAAGAGAACTGAGGTTCAAGATCAGCCTGAAAAGGATGTTAGTGAAACCATACCTCAACCAACCAGCAAGGCTGGAAGGTGGTAGGTAGGAAATGGCAATCCAAGGCTGACCCAAGGCATAAACACCTAACTATTCAAAAACAGCAAAAGCAAAAGCGGGCTGTGAGAATAGTTCAAGTGGCTCTTGCCTACAAAGTGCAAGGTAGCTTTCTTTTTTTATTGTCAAGGTAACATATAGAGAGGTTATTGTTACATTCGCCAGATAGTAGGTACATTACTTTTCACACATTGATAGCCCTTCTCGTGTTTTTGTCCCCATCTCCCTCCTCCCACCCCCTCCCATTCATCTTGTTTTCCTCCCTTCCCTTTCCTATCTCAAATAAACAAACATATACAATATACCAGGTAACAAAGTCAAATATAGTAACAATATGAGATTAACCAAAGGGCAACAAAGGAGAAGAGAAATAACACAGTACATTAAGAGCAACAATCACACAAGATAAAACTGGAAGGGGCACTGTGGCTCAAAGTGGTAGAATGCTAGCCTTGAGTAAAAGAACTCAAAGACAGTGAGTGCCTACGGCCTCAAGTTGAAGCCACATGACTGACAAAATAAATGAATAAAGAAATAATAAAACAATGGATGGATGGAATACACATACTAAAAGAAATCCTGGCACCAAAGCAATGTGATGCAGAATGTCTGAGTGGATGGTAGAGCCTGTGGAACCAAATTACAAGGATCTATGTCCTGGAACATGTGAGAATTTTATCCATCTACTTCTGCCTCCGAGCTGAAGGAAAGAATATGAGAGCTGAAAATGAAAACTAATGGGCTCAGAACTGGGAACAGGTATCTGTCACTAAAATGTCCTCATGTTTAAATAATATATTTTGCTTTATTTTCTGGTATCTTAGTCTCTTCATGATTAATGCAGAAATTAGAATAAATCTCCCATGCTCAAACATTGAGCTTAGGGTGAAGGCTAACAATACATTACTTATTAATTCCTTGCTATATGCACACTATAATATCCAAAGTTAGAAAATCACTGGTTCATAATGTTATCCAAAACCATTATTAATTCAAAAATATTCAGATAAACCTTTAAGAGTATTACTCAAAATTGGACCTAACTTTCCTTCCTAAACTAAGGATCCAAATACTCCATGTTGTGAAAGTATTTTAATATTTCCACATCAGTAAATTGCATTTAGTGTGCAGACAATGCTCTGGATCAGAAAATAATGATGTGAAATGGTTCCTCATAGAGAATACCCAGGGGGAAAAAACGAAGTTATATTTACTGGGCCACACAGGATGCTTAATATTATCTTCATTTTACAGAAAAGAAAGGAACTCAACAAGTCTAAATGACTTTGTCAGATTACATATGTGTAAAATGCAAGTCATGACTTGAATACATCCCCCCTCTAGATTCTGGTGTCTTTCATCTGTATCATGATATACTCCTCATGAGTGTAATGAAATATACTTCCATTTTAACTGATCAACAGAAATACCTACAAATCATTTTATATTTTACACAGGCATCCCATAGGGGTTTGAGATTTAGGTATGTGAAAAGTATTTGCAACATGTATTTTGTTTGTAACAGGTATATTGTTGGTGACAATTTTTACTTGATCATGGATTACAAGCAGTGAGAGTACTGAACAGACTCAGACAGAGATATCATTGGGTGCAAAAGATTTCCAGTGGCATCAATTCTTTAACATTTGCCAACAGAACAGGAGGAGAGGATATAAAAATCAAGAAATCAGTTGGGCACAGGTGGCTTGTGCTTGTAATCCTAAAAAATCGGGGGGATGAGATCAGAGGATTAAAATTCAAAACCAGACTATACAGGAAAGTCCCTAATAAAAACTCTTCTCTCCAACTAACCACCAGAAAACTAGATGTGGAGCTGTGGCTCAAAGTGGTAGAGCACTAACCCTGAGCAAAAGAGCTCAAAGACACATCCAGACCCAGAGTTCAATCCTTGTGACCAAAAAAAAATGCAGTTTCTTTATTTACTTTCTTTTTTTCCAGTTCTGGGGCTTGAACTCTGGGTACTGGCATTGTCCCTGAGCCTTTTGTGCTCAAGGCTAGCCGTCTACCAACTGAGCCACAGCTCCAAGTCTGGCTTTTTTGTGATTTACGATGAGTACTTTTGGTACATGTCATAGTGAAAAGGCCTTCAGAACAAACTGACCAAAGAGAAATTCACAGAAATTCTCTTCTAAGCAGAGTTAATAATTTAGCTGTGGTTCATAAGTAATACTTTCTTAGGAGATTGATGAGGGTTTAGATTTCCACATAGAACAACTTTGGATAATTATTCTCTGTTAGCATTAGGATCCCAGGCAAGTCACTTTCCCTCCTTAGAAAATAAGAGAAAATCTTCTCTAACAAACTCAAACTTTTATGAAGACTTGGTAAGAGAACAAATGAAAAAGCACTTTGTATTACATAAAGGCATTGATTTGGAATGAGGAAAAGATAGTAACATATAACTTATGTTACAAAATTTTTGAGCATGGAAAACTAAATCATAGCTTGGAAATTTCTACAATAGAACATTATATACAGTATGTACTTTATTCATTCACACATTCTTTTTATTCGTGCAACACATCTATTACTGAATTAAATTGTTAAATTGAGCAAAATAAAATACTCTACGAAAAGGAAAAGTATTTACTTTCTACTCCCAAATAGAGAATAATTCATTTGGTAATAATTCATTTTGGTAATATCATTTGGTCCCTTTCAAATCATTCTTAAATAATGTTGATATAGTCAAGAGCTGTTCATAGAATGAAAAGTATAAAGTTATTTATGTTGAAAACAAAATTATGCTATACATGCAATTATCCCCCCATACAAAATATCCATTGTTTTTTTATAAAGTCAACTTCATAGAGCTTCCTTTCAAGTATGAAATAGACAATTATTAATGTAGTTCCTTTTGAGAGGCTTTTAGGATTCCCTTCCTGCTGCTTAGGTGCTCCACCCCCAATTTCTTGACTTTGTGTTTAAGAAAAAAAATCCTTAAGCTGGCAATGTGGCTTAGTGTTAGAGTGCTTGCCCTGCATTCATGAAGCCCTTGGGTTCTATATCTCAGTACCACAGAAACAGAAAAAGCCAGAGTTTCAAGTGGTAGAATGCTATGCTTAAGAAAAGAAGCTCAGGGACAGTGCTCAGGCCCTGAGTTCAAGACCCAGTTTTGGCAAAAAAAAATAAGAAAGGAAGAAATAGAGAGAGAGAGATAGAGAGAGAGAGAGAGAGAGAGAGAGAGAGAGAGAGAGAGAGAGAGAGAGAGAGAGGGAGAGAGGGGGGGGGAGGGAGGGAGGGCAAGGCAGGCAAAGAAAGAAAAAGAAAGAAAGAAAAAAGGAAGGAAGGAAGGAAGGAAGGAAGGAAGGAAGGAAGGAAGGAAGGCAGGCAGGCAGAAGAAAGAAAGAAAGAAAGAAAGAAAGAAAGAAAGAAAGAAAGAAAGAAAGAAAGAAAGAAAGAAAGGCGGGAGGGAGGGGAAGGGAGGAAGGAAAAAAGATCCTTTCTATGCAGAAGGGGTCATGGTTTTTAAATCTAGCTATTCAGGATGCTAAGATCTGAAGATCGCAACTGGAAGCCAGTCCTGATAGAGAGAAGTGAGACTCTTATCGCCAATTAAGCAATGAAAAACAAAGCAAAACAACAACAACAAAAAAGCAGAAGTGGAGCAGTGGCTTAAATGGTAGAACACTAGCCTGAGTTCAAGCACCAGCACAAGTGTGCATGTGTGTATGCGCACGCACGCGCGCGCACACACACACACACACTATAAGGATTCTTTTTCTTCTGGATATTTAAGAGTTCAATCTAAAAGCATTCTGTAATAAAATTCAAATAAATTACACTGTGAACTAGAATGGTAGTGATTATTGACTTTGACTATTCTTGAAGCCTTAAAACATAATTTTCCAAAACAGATCCTGAGGTACAACAATTTCAAGAAAAATTCTGAAAAAGAAAAGTAGTTTACTACTAAAGGTTTGAAAATCTCTGCTGTATTTTCCACTTGCATGTGTCTATAGTGCGCATAAGCTTGTAACAGACTGAAGGTTCTTAATTACTACCAATAAAAAAGTACTAGGAGCTGGGCACTGGTGGCTCATGTCAGTAATCCTAGCTATTCAGGAGTCTGAGATGAGAATTGCAGTTTGAAGCCAGCCTTGGCAAGAAAGTCCATGTTACACTTATCTCCAAGAAAGTACCTTAAAAAGCCAGAAGGATAGCTCTGGCTCAAGTGTTAGAGTGCACACCTTGAGCAAAAAAAGATCAAAGGCAAGGAATATGGCTTAGTGGAAGAGTGATTTTCTAACATGCATGAGGCTCTGGGTTTGATTCCTTGGTATCATATAAACACAATAAATAAATACAATATTAAAAAAGAAGCTCAAGAACAACATCCAATTCCTGAATTCAAGTCCCATGTGGCAAGAGAAGAAGAAGAAGAAGAAGAAGAAGAAGAAGAAGAAGAAGAAGAAGAAGAAGAAGAAGAAGAAGAAGGAGGAGGAGGAGGAGGAGGAGGAGGAGGAGGAGGAGGAGGAGGAGGAGGAGGAGGAGGAGGAGGAGGAGGAGGAGGAGGAGGAGGAGGAGGAGGAGGAGGAGGAGAGAAAGAAAGAGAGAAAGAGAGACAGAGACAGAGAGAAGGAGAGATGGAGAGGAAGAGAGGGAGAGGGAGAGAGGGGGAGAGAAAGGGGAAAGGGAAGCAAAGCAACCTCCATGCTGAGGTAGGAGGATCAAGTTGAAGAACAGCCTGTGTCACAAGGAGGGAAGGCTCACTCATCCTCTGTGGGACTCGGTGAAAAGATAACCATTACCAAAAATGAACACAACTCTTAACTCTTAACCAGCTATATAGGAATACATACTTATTTAGTTGAGCTTCTATTTCTTACCTATAAAATGATTGTAATCTTTTTCACAAGCCTCATAAAATCAAGCATCTAATTAATGTTAATCCTTTTTAAATTTTATATTGGCTGACTGGTGCTACATAGTAAACTGTCCCATCTAATTATGTTCTAATTATGTAGTTCCTTAACATCAATTAACAAAATGTTTCTAAATTTATATCAATTAGGATATTTTGCTGATTCTTGGATTTTAACTCAAAGCCACAAATTCACTCTTGCTTGCTTGTTCACTTAATGCACCACCACTTAAGCCACATATTCAGTCTGGCATTTGCTGGTTATTTGAACATAGAGTCTTCAAGGTTTTCCTTCCTCGGCTGAATTTGAACTTCAGTCCTCCTAATCTCAACCTCCTGAGTAGATAGGATTACAAATCTGAGCCACCAGCACTGACCTCAGTTGCTTTTAAAAGTTATTATATTGTGAGTGATATTGACCAAGAAGCACTGTACACATAACCTGACTTATGGAACTACAAAATAATATTAGTTTAAAATTTACTATAATGGACTTGGGATATAGCACAATAGTAGAAGTTATACTTAGCATGTGCAAGGTCCTGGTTCCATTTCTAACACAACCACTAATAATAACAATAACAACAATAATAATCATAATGGTAAATCAAACACTACCAAATACCTTTCAGATGATATGCTAATCTTCTGAATGTTAATAAACCCCATGTGTACCCAGCAAGTCATTTGAAACAACTCATTCTATATTTAATGCCCTTACACCAGTTCACAAACCAATAGAACATAATATACAATAAAAGAATTGTCTAATTTCAAAGAACCTAACTACCACTGAAATCAGGCCTTTGAAAACAGTATTAACTCCAATCCTAGAAAGCATACACCTTCTATCTGGCAAATATCATATAACCCTTCTATTAATTACAATAAAAATATATATTAAAAAAAGAAAGCATTTCTGGAAGCAATAGAAATGGCAGTTCGAAGTCAGGCATGGTGGCCCACGTGTGTAATCCTAGCTACTCAGAAGGCTGAGATATCAGGATCAGGGTTCAAAGCTAGCTTGGCCACTAAAGGCAGTGAGACTCTTATTTCCAATCAACCAATAGAAAACTGAAGTGGCACTGTGGCTCAAGGGGTATGGTGGTAGCCTTGAGCTAAAAAGCTCAGAGACAGAGCCCAAACCCAGAGTTCAAGCTCCCCCCCCCAAAAAAAAGAAAGAAAAAGAGATAGCAATGCATCCAAAAAAAAACCTTAATTTGATACAGTATATCTTAGCCTCTTGAGACTTCAACCACAGTAATAGTATCATCACTGAAAATCAGAAAAGCTTTCATTGAATTTTAAATTGACACATACAATTGTATCTATGGAATATTTCAGTAAATGCACACATTATATAATATTCATACCAGAGTAAGAATGTCTGTTTTGTCAAACATTTATCATATTAAGTAAATGGTGGAAACATTTGAAACCAGCATGTTTAAATGCCATATGCACATACATTCACTGGGGCTCCTTAAGTGTCTGCCAACTAATAAATGAGTTTAAAAGCTATGATATATAACCACAATAGAATACAATTCAATCAGAAGTAATGCACCTACTACTTGGCAAAGGTAACTGTAACCCCTGTATACATTACCCCAACAATAAAAAATAAAATTAAATAATTTTTAAAAGAATACAATCGATCACAAAAAATAATGAAATCCTAACATCTCCATGGATGGAAATGGACATATTAGTCGTAAGCCAATAAAAGAAATAAGTAAATTAGTAAATAATCCAAAGAAACATAAGAAGCCTGAGCCAGTGGCTCACACCTATAATCCTTGCTGCTCAGGAGGCTGAAATCTGAGCATTGCAGTTCAAAGCCAGCCCAGGCACAAAAATCCGTGAGACTCATATTCAGGTAACAACCAGAAAACCAGAAGCGGCACTTTGGCTCAAGTAGTACAATGTTAGCCCCCAGACCCAGAGTGCAAGCCCCATGACCAACCAAAAATGAAAAAAGAAACATAAGAAATGCAAGATTTCACTCATATATGGCATCTAAAACAACTGATATCATAAAAGTTGAGAGGAAAATAGTGTTACCAGAAACAAGGAAAAACAAGAGAGGATACAGAAAAGTCTGTGAACAAGAACTAAGCTGGAGTCAGGAGAAGCAAGTACCTGTGTAATGTGGAAGTGATAAAATTCTGTTTATTTCACAAGAGCTAGAATAAAGACAAAAACAGCGCTAGTCAGGCACGGTAGCTCACATTTGCAATCCAAGCCACTCGGGAGGCTGATATCTGAGGATCATAGTTCAAAGCCAGCCAGGGCACAAAAGTCCAAGAGACTCTTATCTCCAATTAATCATCAGAAAACTGAAAGTCCAGAATTCAAGCCTCAAGCCCAGAAAAAAATAGCACTCATCTTCTACATCTGTTATAGGCATTCCTCACTCTTTGGTTTTTTTTTATTCTAATTAATAAAAGGGTTACATGATATTTGCCATATAGAAGGTGCATTAATTCACATACATTGATACCCTTTCGCATGTCTTGGTACCCTTTACCCTCCCCCATCGCCCCCCATCTTGGTTTTCCCCCCTTCCCTATCAAATTTCAAATAATCAAATACAAATAAATTCAATATATCAGATAACAAAGTGAGGTACTGTAACAATGGGAGAGTTTGTAGATGCAATCACAAGCCATAGATAGTTATGTGTAATGGTGGGCACCTGTTTTCCCAGCTACAACCAAGACTAAGATCAAAAGGATTGAAGTTATAGGTCAAGGCAGACAAAAATACTTGCAATACATTCTTTAAAGAAAAAAAAAGCTGAAGGCCGGCAGTTTTGCCTAGTGGTAGAGTGCTTGCCTAGCATGAACAAAGACCTGTGTTCGATGCCTCAGTACCGCATACATAGAAAAAGCTGGAAGTGGTGTTGTGGCTCAAGTGGTAGAGGGCTAGCCTTAAGACAACCCAAGGACAGAGATCAAGCCCTGAGTTCAAGCCCAAGGACTAGGAAAAAAAAGCTGAGAATGTTTTCTCATCCCCAACATCCCAGCTACAATAGGAAGCATAAATACAAGGATTGTAGCACTGGCCCACCCAGTAAAAATTCAAGACCCTAGCTCAAAAAGAGTCAAAGCAAAACACCTTGGAGGTATGGCTCAAGTAGTAGAGTGTGGACAAGGATGAAGCCCTAGATTCATATCTCATTGATGTCCAAAAAGTATTAAAATATGGTTGAAAACTAGCAATCCTTTATGTCAGATTTATTGAAAAGATAACTTTACACTTCTTTATTGCTACGATAGCAAGTTTTAGAATAGCTCAGTCTAGTCTTCCCTGACCTTAATAACAAGAAGCCAATCTATAAACTCTTTATAATTTTTGTTGACAAGCCAAATGTTTTCTTGCTCTTGGAGACTAAAAATTACAGTATGACGCTAAATGAAAGAACCTCTAGGATATAGAAACAAAAGCCATATAATGAGTGATTGTTGTCCTTAATGAACTATGTTATCTCTCATCTCTTTTGCTGTCCCTTGGTTATCTTATATTGTTACAGTATCTCACTTTGTTATCTGATATATTGGATACATATGTATTTGGTTATTTGAAATTGGATAGTTAAGGGGGGAAAACAAGATGAGGGGTGGGCGTGGGGGTGAGAGAAATGGGGACCAAGACATGAGAAAGGGTACCAATGTATGTGAATTCATGCACCTTCTATCTGGTGAATATAATGTAACCCTTCTATTAATTACAATAAAAATATATTTAAAAATTACTTAATGGTGGATCTGATCCTAATAGTTACTAGAGTGGCAAGGCTGAAAGGAAAAAAATTAAAACTTTAATTATTATCTCTTATTACAATAATAATAAAATCATTTACTAAGAAAGAGCTTCAATCCATTCAGACGAAAATTTAAGGCCCTCCTACTATATACAAAACATTGTATATGATACCAATGCTCACTTTCCTCATCTCTCATTTAAATCATTCACTCAATCACCAAATCAAGTCAATGTTTCTTCAAAAATGGTTCTCAAGCATACAGGCATGAGCCATTCCCACCCAGAAAATGTTAAATTTTTAAGTAGTGAGAAGTGTTCAGTAGTTGTTGGTGTGATCAGATTTTAGTGTTGTTCCATTCATTGACTTTTAAAATTTCAGTATTATTTTTTTCCTCACTGATTGATTTTATACCCTGTGTAGCAGTTTTCTTTTAGTTTAATGTATTTCATCTCATTATGTAAAATACGTGTTGGAAGCAAGATGTAGAGGAGACGTTCAGACAAAAACAGGTCGTCAGTTCAGACACTGCCTGGGTGCCTTATCCTTTTCATTAGTGCGTTCTTAGCTCCTGGAACTTGGCTGGGATTCTGTAGCCAGTTCACCTGCCTTGTGTCAAGTCCATATGCTTGGTAAATGCCTTTACTACTTTTAAAGTTCTGACAGTTTATTACTTGCCCAAGTGTTACTAAATCCTTTTCTATGTGTACTAATGTGGAATGGGGAACCAAAATAGAGCCAGTACTTTTGAGAGGAATATTTTGGGAAAAGACAGTAACTAACATTACTAAATGAAGGCCACGGGTGTTAACAATGTTCTGTGAAACTTGGAAATTCGACAAGGTTGTGAGGCTCATCTCAAACTATCTTAAGTGTTTAAAAAAATGATACCTATATCTCTATGCTGTTTCCATACATGTTAGGCCTCTCAAGGCAAAAATGTCACCAGGGCTGCTCTCGTGTGAGCTCAGCAGCTGTGGTGGCCCCAGTTGTTCCTTCACCAATTTCAGTTCAATAAAAATGTTAACTTTGCAGTTTAAAAAAAAATGGTTCTCAAACAAACTCATTTTGTATTTCACTTCCAGTGCCAAGTTCTCAAAATGTCTTTCTCGGACCACAACAGTCCTCTAGATAGTTCCTTAGCTTCATTTTTGTTCCTCCCATCTAATACTTCATATTAGTAGTATATAATTCTTTCTCCCGAAAAGTATTCTCCAAGTTAAACAAAAAGCTTCATCATAGCCGATGTCTTCTATGTTTTTTCTACACATTCCTCATGAATCTACACTATCTCAATAGCATGAATCAGTCTCCGTGAACCATGAAAACACTTCCCACACATCTCTGCTTTCTCCAGGCTCCTTCTTCCCTGCTTAAAATTCCCTCTCATTCGAACTTTGTCTAGAAAATCAAATAACCTACCAGTGTTTCAGGAATCTGTTATAAAGCTACTTCCTTAAGAAGACTATCTGACTCTTCCAAGTCAAGACCAATTAACTTCTTTCTCCATATTCCCATTGTTCTTTCTGTATTTTCCATATTCCTCTATTAAATACTTCTATATAGCATTATAATTTGTGGAACACTTCTCTGATGCTCCTATGTAATTCCTTGCTCCCCACCAAACAGATAAGAAAGTATAGATACTCCCATTTAATGACTCTCTAATAATCTTTATTTTCCAAGTAACTGAAATAGGGCATAGGGTGCTATAAGCCTGCTCTAACACAATGAAGTGCTTTATCTTTCCTAAGTGGATTATAACAAATTAGAGTAATGCTTTGCAAACATATTATAACACTGCCATATTTATTTTTTATCAGTTATGGGGCTTGAACTCAGAGCCTATGCACTATTCCTGAGCTTTTTTTTTTCTTGTGGGTCATGGGCTTGAAGTCGGCCTGGGCACTCTCCCTGAGCTCTTCATCTCAAGGCTACCACCTTACCCCTAGGCCTGGGCGCTATCCCTGAGTTCTTCAGCTCAAGGCTACCACCCTACACATTAGCGAAGCCCCACTTCCCCTTTTCTAGAGGTTAATTGGAGATAAAAGTCTCAGGTCCTTTTGTGCCTGGGCTGGCTTTGAACCTTGATCCTCAGATCTCAGCCTCCTGAGTAGCTTGGATTACAAGTGTGAGCCACCATGCCCACCTCTGATCCTGAGCTTTTGTGCCCAAAAATAATAATGTTTTACCACTTCAAACCATGACTCCTCTTCTGGTTTTCTGGTAGTTAATTGAAGATATGAGTCCCAGCTTTCAGCCTCCTTGGATAGAAGGCATGAACCACCAGCATCCAGCACATTGTCAACTTAATATGTACAACTGTTCTGAGAAGTAGGACATTTCTAATCCTTATGAAGATAAATAGAGCGAAAAGGAGAAACATGCCCTGATTTATGTAATGCAGCAAGTTAAAAAGGAAGAAAACTGAAACATTATACTTCACTCACAGAGAAAGCATATTTCTAGTTCGACAGCAGTAAAGCCATACCAAGTACTTGCCAAAAAGTTGCAAATAGACTGAAATCACTGGAATTTATTAAGAGTTAGTCTCTTAGCCTACACAAGTAAAATGTGTGTTAATTTACTATCACTGCATAAGCTGTCTTATTTATTACTTTATATTTGTCATTTATATCTTATAAACATTTTCTTATTTAGTAATTAAGAATTGCGTCCTTAGAAAATACTTGAAAAGACTTCAATAACAGCAGGTAGTTTAGGATGAACAGCAAATTAAAGTAACTTATTTAACTGAATAAATGGAATGGTGGAGTAACTCAAGTAGTAGAGCACCAGCTTAGCAACATAAGACCCTGCATTCAGAGCCAGGAGCGTAGCCTTGGTACAGAGTACTTGCCTAGCATGCATGAATCCCTGGGTTCAATTCCTCAGTACCACATACTCAGAAAAGGCTGGGAGTGGTGCTGTGGCTCGAGTGGCAGAGCAATAGCCTTGAGCAAAAGGTGTCCAAGGACAGTGCTCAGGCCCTGAGTTTAAGCCCCAGGACTGGCAAAAAAAAAGACCCTAAGTTCGAACCCAAGTACCACCAAAAGATACTAATCTTAAAAATCAACACTATTTGCCACATGTTGGGGGCTAACCCCTGTAAACCTAACTACTCAGATACATAGGATTATGGTTCAAAGCCAGCTAATAGGGGTGGGAGGGGAGGCATATGACTCCTTCTCTGATTAACCAGCCAAAATCTATTCTGGAGGTATGGCCAAAGTGTGCCAGCTAGTGTGCCAGCTGTGAGCAAGAAATCCAAGAGAGAATGAGGAGACCTAAATTCAAACCACCAATACTGGCAAGAAGAAAACCAAAACACCAGATTTATAAAAAAAATATTTATCAACTTTTCATTTTTATTTTTGTTTGTTAAAACTTAGAGAGAATATACCTTAGTGAATGTATGTTTCTTCATGAAAGGTTTGCACGGTTGTCCTCAGATGTACTGAATTCCCTCACATGAGTATTGACTTTGCTCTGCAAGGCTTTGATATCTTTACAATATACAATTCAATGCTAATTAGACTCACTCAGTCAAATGACATGAATTGGAGTTGCCTGCTCTTTTTCTATGTCATCCAGAAATCTAAACAATTCCATCAATTTGACAGGTCAGAGAGGAGGTTCAAGTGGGGCAGGAAGAGCACATCACAATGATGTGACTAACAAAGTTGACTTATAAAGAATCAGCAGATAGCAAAATGTATTTCCTTAGGTCTATATTCACTATTTAAAAAGATTAAGATTCTTCATAAGAATCTTAATCAGATATCTAAAAAATAAAATAAAAATGAGTGACAGCCAGGCATGGTGGCTCACACCTGTAATCCTAACTACTTAGGAGGCTGGAATCTGAGGATCAAGGTTCAAAGCCAGCCCAGGCACAAAAGGACCGGAGACTTTTATCTCAAATTAACCTCTAGAAAATGGGAAGTGGGTCTTGGCTCCAGTACCTGGTAGCCTTGAGCTGAAGAGCTCAGGGACAGTGCCCAGGCCAAGTTTAAGCCCCATGACCCACAAAAAAAAATAATCACAAATGGTAGATGGAACCTGTGGTGAGTGATCTTAGACTAATTGCATGTGAGTCTTAGTTAACTGTCTGATTTATCAGTCCCTAAAATTAAAAAAAAAATTGTAAGAAGTTGGCTACAGTGGCATGTGCTTGCTGCACCAACTACTTAGGAGGCTGGGAAAGGAAAATAAATTGAGTCCAGGAATTCAAGACAAGCCTAAGAAATACAGTGGAACTGTACCTCAAAAAAAATGGAAGCCAGGTGCTACTCAGGAGGCTGAGATCTGAGGATTGTGGTTCAAAGCCAGCTTGAGCACTAAAGAACTTGAGACTCTTATCTCCAGTTGATCACTAAAACAGGGGAAGTGGGGCTGTGGCTCAAGGAGTAGGGTGGTAGCCTTGAACTGAAGAGCTCAGGGACAGAGCCCGGGCCCAGAGTTCAATTCCCATGATCCACAAAAAAGGGTACTGATCCTGATGGATCATGCCTATAATCCTAGTTTCTTAGCCGAAACCTGAGGATCTTGGTTCAAAGCCAGCATGGGCAGGAAAGTCAGTAAGTTTCTTATCTCGTTAACTATCAGAAAACCAAAAATGGTACTGTGGCTCAAAATGGTACAGCACTACCCTTGAGCAAAAGAGCTCAGGAACAGTGTCTGGGCCTTGAGTTCAAGTTCCACCACTAGGCAAAAAAAAAAAACTAAGAACAAGTAGTGTTCTCTAAGAGAATCACCTTTCTGTGTTTTGACTGAATTTCTCCCACTTGAAAAAAATCAAGAATTAAACTGCTGTAATCATAGTCTACATCCAAAACTATGAAAATAAATGTGTCTAACATAGTTATTTGCCATGGCTTGTTCTACCATTACAGTCTATTTTTTAATCCCAAGTTCATTTCCAAGTATGTCCAGAAAATAGCAAGCATGATTTAAGAAAAATGTTAAGATAATAATGCATAGTGTAAATGAGGAAGAAAATTAATGTAACTCACTTTGACCCATGATAGTCTGACTAACAGATCAAATGCTTTCCCATATAGTACTGCCCTTGACTTCATTGTATTTCACAGCCTATCAGTATTAAGACAAACTCTATCTCTAAAAATGCAAAGTCAGCAACTTTCAACCTATTAAAAAATGCCGTGAGTTTAACCTAACTCTTACATAGATGGAAAAGGAAAAGAAAAATAGTGCACATATTTTGTTGTACTTAGTACAAGAAATTTTCCAGATCTTAAGTTATAATCATTTTGAATATTTAATGGAAAACTAGAATATTGTCTTTCTCCTGTTCAACAGGCCATCAGTTTGTGGATAATAGGTACATGGAATTTATGTGCAGTTGTGTTGCATTATATTAATACTGATTTTATGAAAACTAAAAAATCAAGAGACAGAATTCTTATGCTGGAATAAGCATTCAGCAGAGGGCACTATACTGCATAAGAAAAGAAAAGCAAAATTTCTGCAATCTATTAATCTACTATATTAAACATATAACACGTGGAAATCTGTGACTGTCCATATGTTCCAAGATAAATGAAAGAACACTTTTTTAATGAAAACATTGAGAGTAATCCCTTCTCTAAACTTCTAGCAAACTTAAAGTCAACAGCATATGTTTTAGAATTAATTACATTCTTTCAGGTTTTTCTCATGTGTGCATATTTTGGTTAACCAATAAGATTAAGGTTTGACGTAACAGGCTCTGTTCCTGTTGAAAATTCCCTATTTGTAGCCTTATCTTAACAGAAAATATTACTTATTAAATTTATTTTAGTCAAACATTCAGTTAACCAACAATAACTTACACAAACAAGATCTCTATTACATTGCAAAGAAAGGAAAACTGGATTACTTACAAACAATGCTGCTGTAAACTATTAAGTGAATGACTAATGGTGAATCAAAACTCACATAACCTCTGAGGCATGCACATTGTGTTTAAAGTACTGAATCCTCACAAGACCATATGACTCAGAACAATATTTCCCACTGTTAATATTAAGCTGTTTACGTATATAGCAAATATTTTAACAATCAAATGTATGGATAATAGTTAATGAGATATAATTAATGATGATGTTCAATTAAACTCAGTACTAGGGATTCATAAGGCACTGTTCTGAGGAATCAAAACATACAGGTTTGCATGAGATTGCTGTGTGAAAATCTGAAATTGCATTGCAAAACGTGAAACAAATATTAAACACATAATACTGGCCAAGATGGGGCCAGTATCTAGCAACAGGAATTCCAGAGTGAGTACAGTCAACATATTCCCCTTACAACATACAAATCAAGAAGTCAAGAGTTATTTGAAGCCACAGGAGAATAAGATTAAGATGAATCAAGACAGCAGGATTTAATTTTGTTTTACTTTTGACAGTCATGGGGCTTGAACTCAGGGCTTGGGAGCTGTCCCTGAGCTAGCGCTCTTCCACTTTGATCAATGGCACCACTTCCAGTATTCTGGTGGCTACTTGGAGATAAGAGTCGCAAAGACTTTCCTGCCAGGGCTGACTTTGAATGGCGATCCTCAGATACCAGATTTCTGAGTAGTTAGGATTATAGGCATGAGCCATCAGCACTAGTTTGGGTTTAATTTTTAAAGTAGTTCTGAAAGAATAAGAGACATGAATTCATCCTTAATTTGCCAAAGATACATTTAAACATTTTATAGAAACATGGAAGATTTTGAGATTTAAATACTAATATAAACAACAAGTGTCAGCAGGGCAATTCCTTCACAAACCAATCTGTTCCCCTTGCACTTAGCAATCTGTAGAGGATGCCCACATTTCTTAGCACATGGTCCCATCCTTGCATCACTCCAAGTTTTTGCTTCCTTTGTCACATCTCCTACTGTTGACTCTGATCTTTCCACATTGGTCTAGAAAAGACCCATGATTATGTTAGATCCACTACAATAGCAGAGGAAAATCTTTCCATCTTAAAGTTTTTAACTTTATCACATTAGCAAAATCCCTGTTGCCAAGTAGTTATATTCACAAGTGCTGGGGATTAGAATATGGACATTAGTGAATAGTCATTTTTCATTAATATTAAAAGATAAAACTGATGTCTATATACTTATCTGATAAGATCTATGGTATAGTCACAGGCCAATGCTCCATCATTAAGCACCACTAAAGAACAATTCTTTGTCAGGAAAATTAAACTGAAGTTTAAGAACAGAGGCCAGGTCAGTTCTGGATGGCTAACATCTGTAATCCTAGTTACCCAAGAAGCTGAGATCTGAAGATCCTGGTTCAAAGCCAACCCAGGCAGGGAATTCTGTGAAACTCTCATCTCTAGTTAACTTCCAAAGAAGCCACAAGTGGCCCTGTGGCTCAGGTGGTAGAGTTATATCCTTGTTCAAAAGAAGCTCAGAGCCCATACCACTGTACCACCTACGTAGAAAAGAAAAACAGAAGTGGTGCTGTGGCTCAAGTGGTAGAGTGCTAGCCTCGAGGAAAGCCCCAAAGTACAGTGGCCAGGCCTTGAGTTCAAGCCCCAGGACTGGCAAAAAAAAGAAAGAAAAGAAAAAGAATGAAAGCGGGAGGGAGGGAGGGGAGAAGGGAAGGAAGGAAGGAAGGAAGGAAGGAAGGAAGGAAGGAAGGAAGGAAGGAAGGAAGGAAGGAAGGAAGGAAGGAAGGAAGGAAGGAAGGAAGGAAGGGCCCGAGGCTGAGATCTGTGTATCACTGTTCAAAGCCATCTTGGTCACTAAAGATAAAGACTGTGAGACTCTTATCTCCAATTAACCACTAGAAAACCAGAAGTGGAGCTGAGGCTCAAGGGTTAGGGTGACAGCTTTGAGCTGAAGAACTCAGGGATAGTGCCAAGGCCCAGAGTTCAAGTCCCACGACTGACAAAAAAAAGACAGGAAGAATACAGGTCAGTGTAACACCAGGAGGCATGACTGTGAACGTCTGTTATTATAGGAAAAGAATTAACTGAAGAGTAGAAATTTCAGCTATTTGGAAGGATGAGGCATGATGATCATTTGAGCCCTGGAGTCTGAGGCTAACCAGTCTTCCTTATCTTCCCTTAGATCTTGATTTATGGCTATTATACTGAGAACCAGAGGAGAAAATAATCAGTCTCACTGGCCTGGGAATGTGCCTTAGCAGTAATGTGCTTGCCTAGCATCCATGAAGCCCTGAGTTCAATTTTCAGTACCATATAAATGGAAAAAGCTGGAAGTGGTGCTATGGCATAATTGATAGAGTGCTAGCCTTGAGTGCAGAGAGGCTCAAAGACTGAGTTCAGGCCCTGAGTTTAAGCCCCAGGACCACCAAATGAAAAGAGGACGGGGACTTTCGGCAGAGCATGGCGCATGTAGAACTGCTATATGTGTCCCTTACATTAATAAATACCTAAAAATCATCAGACCCAATAAAATGCTATAAACTCACTGTCTTCTGTTTAAATATGGTATCTAATCAAGTCCCTTCATTACCAGTGTTGTGTTTCCTAACTTGTATTCCCTAGACTATAAAGTCGATAGGCATGGGCAAGCAATTATATAGTATAACAGAATAACTTAAATCTAGGGCTCAATTACTTTCTTTCCCTTATTCCATGCCCTTGGAAAACCTTCCCTCAAACCTTATTAACACCTTTCCTTGAACAATACTAATATTGATAATCTGCATTCTAATGTTTCACATTGGAATCAAAGTTTCATAAATGTATTTTTCTAAATATAAATCTAAAATAAGATAGTAAGCTATCTTAGTAACTGATAAGGAATTCTATATCAACTGAAACATATGGTGGCCACTTCTTTATAAAATCGTGTAAGGAGTCTATCTAAACCTTTTCTATGTACTCTGATAGCATTTAGGCTGTTCCTAAGTTTTGGTGAAATGTTCTTCTAATGCTATCATTTATAACAAAAAGTAGGTGGTGCCTTTGATCAATTTTACGCAATATCCAGTTACACATCACACTCCATTCAAGAAATATTGTTCAAGAAATTTTATTGCCATCATGTATAACTGAAATGCACCATTAACTACTGTTAATAAGCTATTTCAAGATCCCTAAATAAATTGAGTTATATGCAGTGAAATGACAGTATATGAAACAGTATGCAAGGACTAATGGAGTCCCAGTATGTACACTCTCTTTTCTCTACCATCATTGTCACTTTAGCTTTCATGAAACATAATCCTTGTGAAACAAGGCTTTTCCATCTTCACATAATCACATAATATAAATACCAGTTCTAATTTGACCACCGTTTCATAAAAGTTTGTGTGTGTGTGTGTGTGTGTGTGTGTGTGTGTGTGTGTGTCTTCAACTCTCTATTGTAATAGACCACTAACTTATAAAGTGCAATTGTGAGGATTAAACTGGGTCATGACAGAAACTCTTAAAACACTGTCTGCCTCATATACAATGATCAATATATGAAATACATTATTATAACTGTAAACATAAAATATAGTGTATTTTACATATGTATCTATTATGTATATATTATATGTTATATATGGTACAGATTTTAATTTCTTGTATATGAAGAAATATATATTAAGAAAATTTAGATCAATTCTATCATTAGAAAAATGTTCATTGAATTTGACATTCAATACCTTTGCCTGGGGTCAGAACACCAGTATGGATTCTCATCACTCCTTTTCCCAATGTGCTTCCCTTGCAATATCATATGAAACCCAGTCTCTCACTCTCCTTGATGTCACAGCAAATTGCATAATTAAATCCTGTTCCGCAGAGATGTAAGACTTTTTTCCAGTTTATAGCTCCCTATAAACATCCTACTTAACATTCAACAGCCTGAATAATTTTTTAGAGGATTGTTACTACCTATCTTCAAAACACCATTTTATCATTTGGAAGCAATAGACAAGACAAGAGACAAAGAACAATGGGAGGTTTACTGATTCTATTTCCCCCTGAAATATATTCTTCATTTTGGAGCATTTATTGATAAATTCAATGAATAAGTGACTTACCAAAATAAGTGGATATTCATTATGCATAATGATAATCATTATCTCTTCTTATAGTCAAAATGTTGATAGGAATAGATATGAAAGAAAAAAACCTAACAATTACTATCACTTCCTGGAATATACTCACTTATATCAGCTTCCATTTTTTCAGCCTCAAATTATTAACTATAATTTCATGTTCTTATCCAAAATATCCTGTTCTCGAGCATAATCCAACAATCCTTAATTTACAGATTTTTGTTAATATCTTATGTTGATTAGTGTGGTTTAGAAAATATACAAGGATGAGTGTATATTTTGTGCTGAGAATTAAGTCATCTACCTAATTTCCCTGAGATCTGGTTCTCTCCACTGTAAAAGACCAATAATTTATCTAGTAGCTGTGAGGATTAAACTGGGTGATAATGGAAAGTCTCAAATAATTAAGTGTCTATCTCATAGACAATGACCAATATATGAAAACCATTACTGTAACTTTAAACATATAAAATTTGGCAGGATTCTTTTTGCAAGAAATGTTAATGTACAGATTTTAATTTCATGATAAAACCTATGCATATGTTTAAATACAAATACAGTACATGGTAATAGATTTTGTTTAATGAATCTGATTTTTAACTAAAGAATGGAATGAGTTAGAAGCCTATGTAATAGTTATTTAGTAACCACCATCCATAGAACATGTATAAAAGGTTATTTAATACAGTAGATTTAATAAACATCAGTTTGGATAGTTTATTAGATTAGTAAAATGAGTGAACTTCAAAGGTGCTTACAAAAAAGACAGAAATTAATTACTATCAGTAAACTGGAATCAACTAGGGTCAAGATTCTAGAGAACTGAGCAAACCAGAAAGTAAAGCATATATCAGGTAAGGAAGGAGGCCCTTTACAGAAGTAAAATGCATGTTTTCCCCCTGACTCTGCCTTTTGAACTAATTACCTAAAAATTACAGCCTGGGGTTATACCCTGTCCTGTCTCATTAAGATTCATTACCACAACACAGAATAAATAAAAGGTTGGTCCAAAAGGAGGGGAGTACAGATCACAGGAATGAGGGGAGCATTGAGAAAAGCTATGGATTTGCTTCCTTACATCCTAAGAAACTAAGATTGTCCCTATAGGTAGAGTTTGAGACAGATATTTTTCCCCTATCATTTACTAAGTTTTGACATAGACCACATTGTCCTATAGGCCTGGGAATTACAGGTTTTTCACCATTTCCAATTACTAAAAAGAAAGAAAAATAAGGGGGCACGGTGTCTACAGGACATCAAAATGGTCCAGCGATTGACATACCGCCTTAGGATTTTCTACAACACAACCTCTAACAAAACCAGGCTGTCCCGAAACCCTGGCAATAGAATTGTTTACCTTTACAACAAATAGTCGGGAAAGCACCAAAATCTACCTGTGCTGTGTGCCCAGGACGACTCTGGGTGGGCTCCTGCTGTGAGACCTAAAGTCCTCATGTGATTGTCAAAAACGAAGAAACATGTCACTAGGGCCTGTTGTGGTTCCATATGTACCAAATGAGTCCGGGACAGGATCAAGCGCGCTTTCCTTATTGAGGAGCAGAAAATCGTGGTGAAAGTGCTGAAGGCACAAGCACAGACAAAGCTAAATAAAAATAGGAAGGTGTTTGTATGTGCCTAGGATGCAAGAGGTCTATGAATTGCTAGCAAAGAAAGAACATTTTTGATAAATAAAAAGGCTTGTGTACTAAAATGTCAAAAGGCTTAAAAAACGAAAGAGAAATAAGACAGCAGAAGGTTAATCTCTCATGCTTCCTATTCCTGAGTCCTCCTGAATTCTGTTAAATGCCCAGCAGTGTAGTTTAAATTTGTTATTTAAAAAATTAAAATAATAATGTTGTCTATAATGCAATTACTAACTTTAATTTTTTTGCCAGTCCTAGGCCTGAGCTCGGGGCCTGAGCACTGTCCTTGGATTTTCTCAAGGCTAGGGCTTACCTCTTGAGCCACAGCACCACTTCTGGCTTTTTTCTATGTATGTGGTACTGAGGAATCCAACCCTGGTCTTCGTGCATGCTAGGCAAGCACTTTATCACTAGGCCAAACTCCCGGCCCCTACTGACTTTTTTTTAAAGTTCTTGTAGAAGATAAGCTTCTTGTGTAGAAGGTGCCTAGTCGTCTATGTAAAAATTTTTATGCACACTTTATTTCAGTCTTTGAATAAACAAAAATATTGATGTGGTAGATTTAAATTGTTTTCCTTTTTTCCAGGTCTGGGGCTTGAACTCAGGGCCTGAGAACTGTCCTTGGGCTTCCTCAAGGCTAGAGCTCTACCACTTGAGCCACTACACCACTTCCAGTTTTTTTCTATTTATGTGGTACCAAGGAATCAAATCCGGGGTCTTCGTGCATGCAAGGCAAGTACTTTACTACTAGGCCAAACACCTGGCCCTGTTTTTGAATTGTTTGACAATACTCATAAATTCCATATTGTGTTTTATAATCTGTTTTTTATCATCCTGGCATTGTCCAGAAATGTTTGAAGAGTTGAAGAGGTATGGGTAACACTTGGGAGTGTGGTCACACTAAAGGAGATCTACAGACATTTCCATCAACTGAAGGAGTTATTTTTAAATCAGTTGTGAAAATAATAAAAAGTATTTATTTTACTATAACAGGACAATAAATTAATACCAGTATTCTATTTTCAGGTACAAATAACATGTTGTGCAAAACTTATTAGAAGCCAGGGATTATAAAATCAATTACTACTATTCCCAAATATTCAAACCATTCTTCTCTGGCTCCTCCAAAGCCAAAGAAATGTCTGCTTAGCTTACTTAGACTTATTGGAAAACCACAGTAACGACTGAGAATTAACTCAATATCAAAAAATAAAGAACATATTAACAGGGACTTAGTCCATTCTGAGGTATTTTTTAATGTATCAAATAGCACACCACTTTTGCTAATGATCTTCAATGAAAATAAGAAATAGTAATTTAATAGCTCTAAAGAACCCAGCCTTCGCTCCACAGGCTAATGTGGTGCATTCTAAATTCTGTACAGTCCTGGAAGCAGTGTTCTCACTAGAAAAAAAATCAACAAAAGGCTCTATTCACCGAAATACATGTATCAAATTTCCAAATAAAGTTCAAAGACATCAACCTCGGAAAGTCCAGTAAGCTAGACTCATTTGCTTTAATTGTTCAAATCGATAATTGAAGCATTATTCCAGTAAAAGCAAATTAATTGTAGTGTGTTATATAATCACAAGCAAGGATGCTAAAGAAATGCCTATATCTAATAGTCATTCAATGTGGTAAGAACATGTCACACTACAATAGAAAATACTAGCTGATAATAATCAGTTGGTCCATTTGGAACCTAAGCTAGCAATACAGGAAAATAAGGTAAACTAGCAATGGTGCATGCCGAATGACAGCCCTGGTACTGCGAGCCTGATTACATATGCTTAGTCCAATCCATGAAATTTTCTTTGGGCTGTATTTAGAAAACATTTTCTTGCTGGGTTCCAGGCTCATATCTGAAATCCTAGCTACTCAGGAGGATGAGATCTGAGGATTGTGGTTTGAAACCTGAAACCCACCTGGGCAGGAAAGTCCATGAGACTCTTATCTCTAATAAACTACAAAGAAGAAAGAAAGAAAGAAAGAAAGAAAGAGAAGAAGAAAAGAGAAGAAAGAAAGAAAGAAAGAAAGAAAGAAAGAGAAGAGAAGGAAAGGAAGGAAGAAGGAAGGAAGAAGGAAGGAAGGAAGGAAGGAAGGAGGAAGGAAAGGAAGGAAGAAAGGAAGAAAAGGAAAGAAAGAAAGAAAAGAAGAAGAAAAAGAAGAAAGAAAGAAAGAAAGAAAGAAGGAAAGAGAGGAGAGAGAGAAAGAAAGAAAGAAAGAAAGAGAGAAAGAGGAGAAAGAAAGAGAGAGAGAGAAAGCCAGAAGTGGAACTGTGGCACAAGTGATAGAATGCTAGCCTTAAGAAAAAAAAAACCCTTAGGGCTATCACTCAGACTCTCTAGTTCCAACACCCATGACTTGTTGTTGTTGTTGTTGTTGGTTGGTGGTGGTGAGGTGGGTGGTGGTGGTGGTGGTGGTTTTAGGACTTGAACTCTGGGCCCAGGTGCTATCCCTGAGCTCTTCAGCTCAAGGCTACAGCCCTACCCTTGAGCCACAATGCCACTTTTGATTTTCTGGTGATTAATCAGAGATAAGTGTCTCACACAGCCTTTGTAGTGCTCTGAATGGCGTTGAACCGTGATCCTCAGAACTCGGCTTCCTGAGTAGGTAGGATGTACAGGTGTGAGCCACCTTACTTGGCCCCCATGACTCTTCACACACACACAAAAATCTACAAGTGGAGTTGTGGCGCAATAGTAGACCACTAGATTTGAGAATAATAGCTAAATGGCATCACACAGGCCCTACTTTCAATTCCCTGTATTAGAGAAAGAAAGACAGAGACAGAGAAAAAGAGGAGAGAGGGCAGGAGGGAGGGAGGAAGACAGGGAGGGAGGGAGGGAAGAGAAAGAAGGAAGAGGAAGAAGGAAAGGAAGGAAGGAAAGAAGGAAGGAAGGGAGGGAGGAGAAGAGGGAGGGAGGGAGGGGAGGAAGAAGGGAGGGAGGAGTAGTGAAAGGGAGGAGAAGGGAGGGAAGAAAGGAGAGGAAGAAAGGAGGAAGGAAGGAAGAAGGGAAGGAAGGAAGGAAGGAGAAGGAAGGAAGGAAGGAAGGAAGGAAGGAAGAAGGAAGGAATGAGAGGGAGGGAGGGAGGGAGGGAGGGAGGGAGGGAGGGAGGAAGGAAAAGGAAGGAAGGAAAGGAAGGAAGGAAGGAAAGGGAGGAGGGAGGGAGGGAAAGAAAGGAGGAAGGAAGGAAGGAAGGAAGGAAGGAAGGAAGGAAGGAAGGAAGGAAGGAAGGAAGGAAGGAAGGAGGGAGGGAGGGAGGGAGGGAGGGAGAAGGAAGGAAGGGAGGGAGTGAGGGAGGAAGGAAGGAAGGAAGGAAGGAAGGAAGGAAGGAAGGAAGGAAGGAAGGAAGGAAGGAAGGAAGGAAGGAAGGAAGGAGAGAATAAAAATATTTCTTGAGATTTTGTTCTGAAATATTTGGGCAAGTAGTTTACATTATATAAATCAATTGGCCGAGGAACTAGTGTAAAAAATGTTAAGGCACAGAATTCTAATGAATGAAAGACATTATTGAAGGCACATAAACATGGTGATTTCTGATTCCCACAAATGTATCCATAAGAAAGATTTTAAGATGCTCTAACAATATATACAGAAGCATTTTAAGTGTATGACTTAATTTACCAGGATTTTATAATTTATAAGAACCACAGGTATGTACAGTTTGCCGTTAAAAGTATTGTTTGTTAAAATTATTATTATAGTCATGAACTATTCATAAGGTTACTGAGCAGAGCATCAGTGAGTCACACCTATAAATCTAGCTACTGAGGAGGCTGAGATCTGAGAGTATCAGTTCAAAGCCAGTATGACAGAAAGTCTGAGACTCTGATCTTTAACTAATTACCAAAAATCTGCAAATGGAGCTATGGCTCAAGTGTAGAGTTCTAGCCTTGAGCAAAAAAACTCAAGGAAACCCAGGCAGTTACTGATAATAGGTATGACTATCTATGGAATAATTATTTCCCCAAATAAATGACTACCATGCTAAGAAATCTTTATAATCATGTGGTGGTAGAAGTACAAGGTAAAATCTTTTCACATTTGGAATGTTGTTTGTAATTGAATACTGAGTTCCCCAGTAAGAGCACTATGTTTGTTTTGAATTTGCATGTGTTGACTAATAACTTTTGGGGGAAACAACAGGGACTGTTTGGTTAAGAATAGTTCGAAAAGCTTAGCATGTACACACAATCACGACTTATGTGTGATCATTTGGTATAGACTTGTCCCTGCCTGGGTTATAAAGAGCAAAACAAACTAGTCATTTCAGCAAGACATTAAAAATCTAGTTTCCAATCAATGCCAGTGCCTCACACCTATAATCCTAACTACTCAGGAGACTGATCTCTGAGGGAATGCCACTCAAAGCCAGCTCAGAAAAGTCCATGAGACTCTTGAAATAACAAAAAGAGCTGTGACTCAAGCTCAGGGATATCATCCAGGGACCTGGGTTCAAAATATAGGACACACACACACACACACCACACATAACATCACCACACACAACACACACACACACACACACACACACACACACACAATTCTAGTTTCCTCAAGTGTTCAAGAACATATACATCAGCCAGGCACAGTGGCTCATGGCCTGTAATTGTAGCTACTCAGTAGGCTGAGGTCCTGAGGATTGCGGTTCAAAGCCAGGCCAGGTAACATGAGATACTTATCTCCAGTTAACCACTAGAAAACTGGAAGTAGCTCTCTAGCTTAAGGGGTAGGGCAGGTAGCCTAGAGCTGAAGAGCTCAGGGATAGCGCCCAGGCTCAGAGTTCAAGTCTCACGACTGATGAAAAAGAAAAGATACAAGAACATATGCATCAAAATCTTTGCCTTTGCAATGAATTATGGGCTTCTTCAAAAATATGTCAGTAGATGTAGGAAATAATATTCCTGCCAATAAATGACACATCAGTCTACTGATAATATATGGTCTTCTCATTTCTTTTTATGTAAAATGCATGGATTCTTCCACTACATATTACTGTACCTTGAGTGGTTTCATTGTCAGCTCCCATTTTCTGCTTCCTGCATTTGTCCCTCTCCTGATTCAAAACCATCCCTTTAACACATCATTCCTAATTAGATGATTAGTACTTGGAAGGGCAGAAGATAAGTCATTTGCATAATTTAATCATAAAAAGAAGTTAAAGATACAGATTTTGCTGTTCGTTTGTACAATTATCTTCTTCAGCCTGGGGGCTGAGATATTAATGTGATTAAACAGTATTTCTGCAAACAGGCAACTGTGTGTCCTCTATTAAAGCAAGGCTGGAGGCAAATGAAAAATTAATTTTAGAAGACAATCAATTTTATTCTACATGACTGTAATAAATAACAGCCCATCTGCAGACAACTCATTAAGCCTTGGGAGGGTACATGTGTCACAAACTCTAAATGACACACAAGGCTGAATTTCCTACTAAAATAGAACTTGTAATAATGGCCTACCAGCTGCCATATCAACATAGAAAGTCAACGCAGAAGAATGTCTTAGAAAATGAGGTGCAGCCAGTGTCACTCACAGTCATCCAGTTCATTTAGTCCTGCTTGCAAGAATTTCACTCAGTTTGGAGATTTGTTTTTTCTGTATGTTCTGACTGTAGGTAACTATGTATGTATGTATACATTTATCAGAGTAAACAGTATTTTCAGGAATGCTTAGAGAGAGCATTTATAGAAGTATTTGTATGGCTAAGCACATTATGTACATGATCTCAATTAATCTTAACAATTGCATGAGTCATGTGATTAAAATAAGCCCAGTTTTTAGATGATAAAACAAAATAAGTCTAAGATGGCCCTACCTCTAGAATGTGCTGGAATCAGGACAAAATGTGTCTAGGATAAAACAGTCACTTCTAGACTACTTTTTTTTCCAGAGAAACTGTCAATCAGTGTTATAATAATATACACCTAAAGTATAGCAATAAATTTCCTTAACATATGAACATTCCCAAACTAAATATAAATACAGTTTGTTATCATAAATCATAGTTATACTGTCAAATCAGCAAAGTGAAAAAACATTTTGAGTACTTACACCCATGTATTTGTTGGGCACAGAGAGTGATAAAATGACAGGTTTGACTGTTATGAAGTTGAGGAATTTATAAGCTAGTTGGAGACAAAAACAACTTAAAACCTTGAAATGTGTGTTCCCCATCCTCAAAGGAATAAATGTCTGTAGATAAATGTCCAGAGAAGTAAGAGATGACTTCCGCTAGATGTTTAAGAGTAGCTGTTTCACCAAGACCTTAAACAGAGCAATTATTCTTAGAAAGGAATCGCATCCTCATCATTTTCTGATATCAGTTCCTCGGACAGTTTACATTACATCACTACACTTTCATTCCATTTGAACAAAGCTGCCGATAATTCATGCTTGAATAAAATATTCATTTGAAGTTCTAATCTCGTTGGATTTGAAATATCAGTCAGGATGAGTAATCACTTGTTTCTTTACTTTGCCTTTGTGTAATAGAGATTATGGTCATTGAGCTAAAAGCAGTCTTTCTAAGACACATTGGACAGCCTATCCTGAGTGAGACCCCCACTGTTTAGTGCATGCATATGTCTCTTTTCATTGCTGCATAAATAGAGGAAATAAGATTTTTAAATCAACCCAATAGAGCTAAAATCAAATTGTGACAACGAAATTGCCTTTTCCCCCAACTAAACTAGAGTCTTAATAGCAGATGTTACTACATCTGGCTTCCCTTGTTATTCTCCAGCTGCAGAAATTAAAACTCACTCAGAATCAGTGACAGGATCTAATGGGAGTTTGCAAATGCTGACCAAATCCTTCTTCCCAACTACTCTATTAAGATGCCAGGTGACTGGCTGGGCAAGCCCCACCAGAGCAAATTTGTTTCCTAGGTAATTAGCCAGGAATTAAGATTGAGATCACTAAGTTCTTAGATTTGCTTTGCAATGATTTCACATGAGAACCTGGTTTAAAGCTGATTTCTTCATCATTACATTGCCGAGGTCACAGAAATCCCAAGAGGAGTCAAAGAGAAGATGTGAGAAGTGATGCAAGTAGCTTCCCTTTGAGGTTAATAATGTAAGTGTATATGAATATGCATATGTATATGAATATGCATATATGTATACATATACACACATGCATATATACATGTATATAGATTTTGTTATCAGATTGAACTTTGAGCCATCTACATGCAAAGAACCATGAATAGTTTCTTTTCCTTTCTGCCAGTCCTGGGGCTTGAACTCAGGGCCTGAGCAATGTCCTTGGACCTTCTCAAGGCTAGAGCTCTACCACTTGAGTTGCTACACCATTTCTGGCTTTTTCTTTGTATGTAATACCGAGGAATCGAACCTGGGTCTTCATGCACGTGAGGCAATCACTCTACCAACTAGGCCAAACCCCAGCCACTATGAATATTTTCTAGTTCTGCACCCTATCAAACAGATTTTTTTTAAAAAAGGCTGAGCATCAATGACTCACACTATAATACTAATTACTCAAAAGTCTGAGACCCAAGGAGAGGATCACCCTTCAAGGACAGCCTTGTAAGTCCAAAAGACTCTTATCTCCAACAAACTACTCAGAAAAAGACAGAGGTGGCTTTATGTTTGAAGTTTTAGAAAACTAGCTCAGGAACAGGGCCCAGAATCTGAGATCAAGCCCCAGAATCAGCAAAAAAAAATTAAATTAAAAAAAAAGAGTAAAGTGCCAAAGTGAAAGCAGGAACTTATTCTACTCTTTGTGCATAGGTGATATACTAACAATATCAACAAACACACCATGAGACCAATAATGTTCCTAATATAAAATCAATCCATAACAAAGTTAAGTATATTTCCCATTGTGATAAAACATTAAAAGTCCGTGAAGTTAAACAAAAATTTCAATTCATTTAGAAAATAACCTTTTTCTCATCATATTCTCCAAAGACAGCTTAGCTAAAGCACAGCATGTTAGTGCCAAGCCAGTGATTGTACAAATATTCAGACCTATGAATCACCATGCATGGGGATTACCTGTAAAACATTTTTAGCTGGGTATGGTGGCTCAAGCCTATAATCCTAGATACTTGGAAAGCAGAGATCGGGAGATCTTGATTCAAGGCCAGCCCTGGCTTACAAGTTTGGGGTACACTGGTGCTTGACTAATAAAAATATTTTTTAAAAGAAACTAAATTAAGAATGTCTTAAAACAAACTCTGATGGCACTGCTATATGTGAAACAAAATGTTAAATACAATATACTAAAATTCCTTAAAAATTCCTTAAAATTTTTAACCTAGGAGGTGGTGCCTCATGCTACTCAGAGGGCTGAGATCTGAGGCTCACAATGCAAAGCTAGCCTGGGCAAGAAAATCCTTGAGATTTTCTCCAATTAATCACCAGAAAACTGGAAGTAGACTTGTGGATCAAAGTACTAGAGTGCTATCCTTGAGTATGAAAGCTCAGAGACTGATCAAGCCCTAAGTTCATGTCCCATGTCCAATAAAAAAAAAGTCTTAAAATCTGTACACACAGATGAGACACATAAATGAAACACTATGGCATTTTAGTTTCTTCCTCTACTATAATAGTTTTATTTTCTTCATTTCAGCTACCCAAGCCCAAAGACATACTCTAAACTTGATCACTACAATGTAGGACATACATTTCCATATTGTTAATTTGCGGCCTCTTCCTCTAAGAACAGTTTATAGTCCACTCTTTGTAGTTCAAAAGTCCTCACAATCTTTCATCCTTTTGTGTAATTATCAATTCACTGAACCCTAAATTCATTATAACTTTTAATTCACTGGTTCTCACCTCTATGACATCTTCTATCTACAGAGTTCTAAATGGAGTTTCATTCATTATAATCAAACGTTTTGTTGGTTTTTATTTTCCATTTCAGAAATCCTCAATTCTGTTGCTCCTCTCACTTTGTTATATTACTATCATTTAGCAAAACCACAATTCTTGTTAAATCTAATGATTTACCTACTTCACACCAATATTAATGCACTACATGATAAAATTTAAAAACATGAAACACTGGCTACTTTGAATTTACTAATCAAAAACCTCAATGGACATTTAATGTTGCTAGCCCTCATAATAAATTCCTTTAAGTAGTTTTATTATTATTTACCCAATGGTCATTTCAAATTTTCTTCTCATGAAATAAGGATACTGGGTCTAACTGGCACAATCTTGGCTTCTTGTTGGATGAAGGTTAAGTCCCACCCCCAGGTGATGGGCGTGCCTGAATTCCCAGTAGCAGGGGCAGGGACTTGAGCAATGGTTTATCCGATCTGTCAGTCCTATGCCATGAACTCAGGAGACTCTTTGAACTCTAGAGCTTCCTGTGACCCCGCCCACTGACTAGGACCTTATTTAGGCCCCAGCAGCTCAGCTGCCATTTTGTGCCATGCCTCATGTCTCCTCACTCAGGTCATCATGGTGTCCCCACTTCTGCTCCATTAGAGTTAGTCTGATTCATTGCTATTGTTTTCTCTGCTCTTCCTTTGATTTACTAGCCTCATGGCTCAGTTTTCTAACAGTATTAACTGTATTCAAGCCCGCAAGTTCTCTGGGAACATGTGTCCACCTGCAGACATTTGCATTCTAATAAGGACCTCTTTAATTGTGGCTTCTATCTCACAATCATGTTCTCATATAAAAATCAAAACCTCCTTTCTAACAATTTTCAACATCTGCTTTCCAGATCTCACTCCCAAATGATAACCTATTTTTACTTTATTTGAATAACCAGAAAGAACACCTATCTTGGAAGTCCAAGATAGTTTCAATCCACATTATAAATACAGATGCATTATTCTTTTTCCCATCTAAAACCGATGACTCTTTGTGAACATTCCTTTAATGTACCATTATGGTCTTTCTATAATTACCCTTCTAGGTCCACTTCAAGCCCCAGGACTGGCACAAAAAGAAAAAAAAAACAGTCAGGTGTCAGTGAGTCAAACCTATAATCCTAGCTACTAAGGAGGCTGACATCAATCAATAAAACAAGGAGTTGGTTCTTTGGAAAAATTAACAAAATTGACAGACCCTTAGCAAATCTTACCCAAAAATGAAAGGAGCACACCCAAATAAACAATATCACAGATGAGAATGGTAATATCACAACAGACATTACAAATATCCAGAGCATCATGAGGGAATACTTTTAAAACCTTTATGCCAACAAATTTGATAATCTAGAAGAAACTGATGAATTTCTAGCCAAAATTAACATACACTGAACCAAGAAGACCTAATCCACCTAAACACACCTATTTCAAGCACTGAAATAGAACTAGCAGCAAGAGACCTTCCATCCAAGAAAAGCCCAGGGCCAGATGGATTCACAGCTGAAATCTATAAGGTCTTCAAAGCAGAGGTCACACCAATACTCCTCAAGCTCTTCAACGAAATTGAAAATGAAGGCTCTTTGCCAAACTCATTTTGCGAAGCCAGTATAACCCTCATCCCAAAACCAGAGATTTAGCAAAGAAAGAGAACTATAGACCCATTTCTTTGATGAATATTGATGCAAAACTTTTCAACAAAATACTGGCCAACCGTCTTCAGCAACTGATCAAAAAAATTACACATTATGATAAACAGGATTCATCATAGGGATGCAAAGTTGGTTCAACATATGCAAATCAATTCATATAATTCAACACATCAACAGGAGCAAGGACAAGAATTACATGATTGTCTCAATAGATACAAAAAAGGCATTTGATAAGATCCAACACCCTTTATGCTAAAAGCTCTGGAGAAACTAGGAATCAATGGAATATTCCTCAGTATAATAGAGGCTGTGTATGACAAACCCATAGCTAGCATTATAATTGATGGCGAAAATCTAAAGCCATTCCCTCTAAAATCAGGAACGAGACAAGGATGCCCAATCTCTCCACTCATTTCTAATATAGTAGAATTCCAAGCCAGAGCAATAAGGCAAGAAGCAAGGCATAAAGTGGATCCAAAAAGGGAAAGAGGGAATGAAACTTTCCCTCTTTCAAATGACATGATTCTGTTTTTAAAGAACCCTATAGACTCCACTCCCAAGCTGGTTGGGCTGATTCAAAACTTTAGCAAGGTAGCAAGGTATAAAATTTACCCTCAAAAATCAACCGCCTTCCTATGCCAACAATGAGAGGAACGGGGCAAAAATCAGGAAAGTAACTCCTTTTGCAATAACCTCAAAGAAAATAAAGTACCTAGGAATTAACTAAGAATGTAAAGGACTTTTTTGATGAAAACTTTAAAACCCTGGAAAAGGAAATCAAAGCAGAACTGAGGAAATGGAAAACCTTCCCGTGCTCCTGGATTGGAAGAATTCACATCCTGAAAATGGCAATCTTGCCAAGGGCTATCTACAATGCAACACAATACCCATGAATATCCGAATGTCATTCTTTAAAGAAATAGAAAAGGCAATCCAAAATTTCACATGGAATAATAAAAGAACCCGTATAGCAAAAATACTTCTTAGCTCAAAGAACGGTACAGGAGGAATTTCAATACCAAACTTTAGACACTATTACAGAGCTATATTGACCAAAACAGCTTAGTACTGGCACAAGAACAGGCCTAAAGACCAATAGAATCAAACTGAGGACCCAGATATTAACTCACAGACTGATGGACACCTAATCTTTGATAAGGGAGTCCAAAAATAGAATGGAAAGTGATCTTGGCAGAACCGTTTAAGCACCTGCAGAAAACTAAATTTGGATCCTTCTTTGTCACCCTGCACCAGAATTCACTCCAAATGGATCAAAGATCTTGAAGTAAAAGCAGATACACTGAAAACTTTACAAGAAGGAATAGGAGATACAGTAGGCCTCCTTGGCACAGGTCGAAACTTTCTTAATAAGGAACAAGATGCACAACAAATCAGAGAAAGTCTGGATAAATGGGACTGCATTAAACTTCAGAGCTTCTGTATGGCAAAGGACATAGCAAGCAAGCTAATTAGAAAGCTTACAGATTGGGAGATCTTCACTAACCATACAATGGACAGAGGCCTCATACCTAAAATATATCAACAGCTCAAAAAATTGAATCACTCCAAAACTAATCGCCATAGAAACAACAATTCCATTAAAAGATAGGCCAAAGACTTGAAGAGAGTCCTCTCTGAAGAAGAAATAAGAATGGCCTATAGATCGGGCTGGGAGTTTGGCCTAGTGGTAGAGTGCTTGCCTAGCATGCATGAAGACCCGGGTTCGATTCCTTGGTACCACATACATAGCAAAAAGCCGGAAGGGGTTCTGAGGCTCAAGTGGTAGAGTGCTAACCTTGAGAAAGTCCAAGGACAGTGCTCAGGCCCTGAGCCCAAGCCCAGTACTGGCAAAAAAAAGTCTAGAAGGCTTATTACTATTCAATTCTAATAAAAGCTCCAGATGTAAGAGGCTTAAAAAAAAAAGAATGGCCTATAGACACATGAAGAAATGCTTTACATCTCTGGCCATAAATAAAAATGTAAATCAAAACAACTTTAAGATTCCACCTCACTCCAGTTAGAATGGCCAGGATCAAGAAATCTAATAGCAACAGATGGTGGAGAAGATGTTGCCAGAAGGGATCACTATTACACTGTTAGTGTGAGTGCAAACTCATTCAACCACTATGGAAAGCAATATGGCAGTTCCTCAAAAGACTAAACATAGAGCTCCCCTATGACCCAGCAATTCCACTACTTGGCATTTACCCAATCATCCAGAAAGAAGGACATACTAAATCCACTAGCACAATGATGTTCATTGTAGCACTATTTACCATAGCAAAGATATGGAACCAACCCAGAGCCCCCTCAGTTGAGTGGTTCAACATGATGTGGTATTCATACACAATGGAATTCTATGCTACAGTCAGAAAGATTGAAATCACCCCATTTGTTAGGAAATGGAAAGACTTAGAAAAAATCATATTAAGTGAAGTAAGCTAGACTCAAAAGAACACAGGCTCAGTGGTTTCCCTCATTTGTCATAATCAGTAGAAACCTTGAGCTCTCCTAGCAGAGATTTACAATAGAACAAAATCTAGATACATAAGTCTATACAGAATGATGTTAAATGAAAGGACTTCCAGGATATAGAAACAAAAGCCATATAATGAGTGATTGTTGTCCTTAATGTACTATGTTATCTTTCATCTCTTTTGCTGCCCCTTGGTTATGTCATATTGTTACAGTATTTCACCTGGTTATCTGTTATATTGTATATATGCTTATTTGTTTGTTTGAAATAGGATAGGGTAGGGAGAAAAACAAGATGAGGGGCATGGGTAGGGGGAGGGAAATGGGGACCAAGACATGAGAAAGGGTATCAATCTTTGTGAAGTAATGCACCTTCTATCTAGTGAATATAATGTAACCCTTCTATTAATTACAATAAAAAACATATGAAAAAAGGATGCTAACTTCTGAGGATACTTGTTCAAAACCAGCACACACAACAAACTCCAAGAAACTGTTATCACAAGCAAACTACTCCAAAGAGGCCAGAAGTGGAATTGCGGCTCAAGTGATAGAATGTTAGCCTTGAAGAAAAGAAGCCAGGGACAGCAAGAAGACCCTGAGTTTAAATCCTAGGACTAGAAAATGGCTTAGTGGTAGAGTGCTTACCAGCATGAATGAAGCCCTGAGTTCAATTCCTCAATACAACATAAACAGAAAAGGCTGGAAGTGATTTGGGACCCGGGCTCAAGCGGTGGAGTGCTAACCATGAGCAAATAGAGGCTCAGGAGCAGTGCCTAGGCCCTGAGTTCAAGTCCCAGGACATGCAAAACAAGAAAGGAAAGGACAAGAGGAAGGAAAGAAGGAAAGAAGGGAGGGGGGGAGGAAGAGGTGAAGGGAGGGAGGAAGGTAGAGGGGAAGTAAGGGAGGGAGGGCAGCACTGGAGCTGTGACACTATTTACTGTTTAGAAGCATTTCCAGTCCCATTATAAACATGGATGATGCTGATTTTGCACTGATTGGGAAAAGTCTAAGACTAAATGATATTCTCAGAATTATGATGACATGATGAGTAAATGAGAAGACAAGGCAATAATATGATTTGTAACAAAAATTACCTCTGGACTAAAAAATTAAAACCAAGCAACTACCAAAGCATTTAAGAGTTTCCTCCATTTAAATACTAACTTCCAAGAGTAGAGAATTCACATACAATGCTGTCTGGAGCTGCCCTCTCCTCTATCATGGGGGAAAAAAAAACTTGGCACTCTCCTTGACTGGCTACAGATAGCAAATAGAAAAGTTAACAGATGAAAGGAAATCTTAAAGCTCACCTATTGTTTCTTTGTATACAGTGAGCCCAGAAATTACCCTATTTTAGAATAATTGGTAACACCCTCATCTGAAAACATTACCTGAGAGTAATGTTTCTGAGCTGGGTAGTTCCCCAGCTCAGAAAGAACAAAGACAGCAGGCAAGATATCATTTTGAGTCTTTAACTTCCATTTCCCATGTAAGGAGCAAGAAATGGTTCTTTTTCTCCCTCCTTTAACCTTCTCTGCTAAAACAAACCTTAGCTAAAAATTAGGCCTTGTCTCTGAGGCTCCGCGTGGAGCAGGCCGGTGGCATGGCGCACTACAACTTAAAGAAGATTACCGTGGTGCTGTCCACTAAGGACTTCATTGATCTCACATTATCAAAGATTCAATGGAAGACTCCAACAGTTATTCATAAACATTACCAAATCCATCGCAAAAGACATTTTTATATGAGAAAAGTCAAATTTACTCAACAGAGTTACCATGACAGACTATCACAGATTTTAACGGATTTCCCCAAATTGGATGACATCCACCCATTTTATGCAGATCTGATGAACATTCTCTATGATAAGGATCATTACAAGTTGGCCCTGGGACAAATAAATATTGCCAAAAATTTAGTGGACAATGTTGCTAAAGATTATGTGCGGCTCATGAAATATGGCGATTCTCTATACCGCTGCAAACAACAAGCGTGCTGCCCTGGGGCGAATGTGCACCATCATCAAGAGACAGAAACAGAGTTTGGAGTATTTTAGAACAAGTACGCCAACATTTATCTCACTTGCCAACCATTGATCCAAATACAGGGACTCTGCTTTCATGTGGATACCCAAATGTTGGAAAGTCCAGTTTCATCAATAAGGTGACAAGAGCAGATGTGGATGTCCCAGCCTTATGCATTTACCACCAAATCTCTGTTTGTTGGGCACATGGATTATAAGTATCTTCGTTGGCAGGTAGTAGATACCCCAGACATTCTGGATCACCCTTTGGAGGATCGGAACACCATTGAAATGCAGGCTATCACAGCCTTGGCCCATCTCCAAGCTGCAGTGCTCTACGTGATGGACTTGTCTGAGCACTGTGGACACGGTTAAAAGGAGGAGTTAGAACTCTTCCAGAACATCAGACCTCTCTTTATCAATAAACCTCTTATAGTTGTAGCAAACAAGTGTGACATGAAGCGAATACCTGAACTTTCTGAAGCTGATCAGAAAATATTTATAGACTTGAAAGCTGAAGGATTCTGTGATTGAGACCAGCACCCTGACTGAGGAAGGTGTTATTCAAGTTAAGAGTGAAGCTTGTGACAGACTTTTAGCTCATCGAGTGGAAACCAAAATGAAAGGAAGTAAAGCGAACGAGGTGCTGAACAGATTGTATTTAGCTCTACCAAACAAGAGAGATGATAAGGAGAGGCCTCCTTTCATCCCAGAAGGAGTAGTGGCAGGCAGGAAAAGAATGGAAGTTGAGGAGCCCAAGAAGAAAAGGGAACGAGATCTTGAGCTGGAAATGGGAGATGACTATATTTTAGATCTTCAAAAATACTGGGATTTAATGAATTCATCTGAGAAGTATGATAAGGTACCAGAGATCTGGGAGGGACATATTGTTGCTGATTATATCGATCCTGCAATCATGAAGAAACTGGAAGAGTTAGAAAAAGAAGAACTGAAAACAGCTGCTGGGGAGTATGACAGTGAGTCTGAAAGTGAAGACAAGGAAATAATGGAAATTCGAGAATTGGCAAAACAAATAAGAGAAAAAAGGAAGTTAAAAATTCTCCGGTCCAAAGAAAAGCATACACAGGGGCCCAGGATGCCTAGAACTGCTAAGAAGGTTCAGCAGACAGATTTGGAGAATGAGATGCGTGGACTTAGTGTTGACATGGACAATAAAGAAGATGCCCATTATGCAGTTCAGGCAAGAAGATCTCCAAGTGTCACCAGAAAAAGAAAGCACGAAGACTGTTCCACCCTCTTCTATATCCCAGAGCCGAAGTTGTTCTTGAACTCCAGGTGATGTGTCTGGTCTTCAAGATGTCAAGATGGTTAAGAAAGCCAAGACTATGAAGAAGAATGCTCAGAAGAAGATGAATCGCTTTGGAAAGAAAGGAGAGGCAGATAGACAAGTGTTTGATATGAAACCCAAGCACTTACTCTCAGGGAAGAGGAAAGCTGGGAAAAAGGACAGGAGATAGTGTCCTTTTGGGTTTACATGGTTTGGCTAGACTGTTGCAGTCTTTTTTACTGGTTTTGAATGGTATGATTTTATAAATTAGAATTATCCTCTATTAACTGAAATGAACCATGGAAGTAACTAAAATGGACTTGTTGCTTTTCTGGCGGAAAAAGAGAAACAACTCGTTAACCCTGGACGGGTGTGGGAAATTTCTGAATATATTGCAAGTGTATGAGAAGGTGGTGCTTCAGCACTAAATGAACTGCTTGCTCCTTCCGGTTTGCGGAACTGTAGGGATTATCAGTGTGGCTAAGTTGCTTTTGATGTAGCAAAGGGTAGCTTTGATTCATCTCGTATGAAACTTTTTGTGACTCAAACTTCTAGGTTTGGCAGGCACAGGAAGAAGCCTGCCAGCCTCAGCTGGCATACCTGGGAGCACATGTATTTGTAAGTGTGTCAGACACTGCTGTTGGAACACTCTCTTCAGTTATGCAATGTACCATTGTACTCTACAGTTATTTTATACAAAATAAATCTTTGGAGGAAAAAAAATTAGGCCTTGTATCACTCTCCTTTTTGTAAGACACCTTAAAATGCTTCTCATATGTGGAACTCAAGGACCTGTGATTTTGTGTGGAAACTGGGAAGCTCTGAGAACCCCTTATACATTCTCCTTTACAAAATCCTGTTGTAAATTGATCAGCCATCAGTTTATAAAACATTTAGAAATTTCACAACTAAATTATAAATATGGTCCCTTCTAAGGATTGGACCAAATGTGTCAGCCTATGTGAAGGCACTATATAAACTATAAACCAGTATATACGTGTTAAACTTTTACTATTATACCTTGCAAGTAATTTTCAACATTGAACTATATTTTCAGAGTACTGGCAAGTAGTACATACTTAAACTTTATTGAACTTATTAAATCCAAAAATGACAAAAATGCCACTTTGGCATTCTTTCATTAAAATTTTAATGTCTATTAAGTAATCGCCAATGCAGTGGTTCAAATTACTCCCTAAAATGCAAACTTACTATTGAATATAGTAAAAACTTCACACACATACCCAAAGGCAAAACTTAAATCTTTTCTTAAAAAAAAACTCATACTCAACATATGTCTCAAAAATGTGTTTGGAGGCAAAGTAGAATCAAGCTAACAGATCAGAAATAGTAACAGAACTTCTAAAAGATACATCAATGCAAACTGCATAAAATTACAAGCTATGTTTTTAAGACTATTAAGGGAATATTATTTTAATGGCATGTACAAATTGGCCTCAAATGGAATGTTTCCACATTTTATCATTGCATTTTCATTTATATTCATAGCTAATATTTTATGTTCCTGTTTATGAATCTACTGTAGCTGACCACTAGAATAAAATACTAATTAAAAGAATTTCAAACCTGGACACTGATGCCTCAAGCTTGTAATCCTAGCAACTCAGTAGGCTGAGACTGAAAATCAGGGTTTGAAGCCAGCCCAGACAGGAGAACTTGGGAGAGTCTAATCTGCCCTGCAATAAACTACTCAGAAAAAGATAGAAATGAAGCTGTGGCTCAAGTGGTAGAGAGCCTTATGCACAAAGAGGCTCAAGGACAGGCGCTCAGGCCCTGAGTTCAAACCCCAAGACCAGCAAAGAGAGAGAGACAGAGACAGAGAGAGAGAGAGAGAGAGAGAGAGAGAGAGAGAGAGAGAGAGAGAGAGAGAGAGAGAAGGAGGGAGAGGAAGAGAGGGAGAAAGGGAGGGAGAGGACAGTTGAGGATCTCAGGAGACTGAGATCCTCAGATCTACATTCAAAGGCAGCCCAGGCAGAAAAGTCTATGGGAATCTTATCTGCAATTAAACACCCCAAAAAGCCAGAAGTGAAGCTCTGAGCTGTGATTCAAGTTGTAAAGCACCAGCCCTAAGTCAGAAAGCTCAGAGACAGCACCTATCCCCTGAATTCAAGCCCCAGGACCTGAGAGGAAAAGAGGAAGGAGAAGGAGGGAAGGAGAAATTCAGGGGGTGAGAGTGTGGCTCAGTATTACGGAGTATACAAAGTATGAGCAAAACCATGTGTTTAATCGCACACACACACACACACACACACACACACACACACACACACACACACACACATACACTCCCAAGAAAAGAGAAATCTTTATCCAAGAACTCGGTGGAAGCTGGGCACAATGGCTCATGCCTGTAATCCTAGCTACTCAGAAGGCTGATATCTGAGGATTACAATAGTTCAAAACCTAGATACCTAAGGCCATACTGGATGAGGCTAAATGAAAGGACCTCCAGGATGTGGAAACAAGAGCCATATAATAAGTGAATGTTGTTCTTAATGTACTATGTTATTTCTCATCTCTTTAGTTGTCCCTTGGTTATTCTCATATTGTTACAGAATCTTACCTTGTAATCTGGCATATTGTATATATGTTTGTTTATTTGAAATAAGAAAGGGAAGGGGTGAAACAAGATGGGTGGTGGGGGGAGGGAAATGGGGACAAAAACATGAGAAGGGGTGTCAATGTGTGTGAAGTAATGCTTCTTCTATCTGGCATATATAACTGTAACCCCTCTATTAATTACAATTAAAAAATGAAAAGAAAGCCAGCCCAGGCACTAAAGTCCATGTTTTCTAGTGCCACTAGGAAACATGAAGTGGCACTGTGGCTCAAGGGGTAGGATGGTAGCCTTGAGCTAAAGTGCTCAGGGACAGAACCCAGGCCCAGAGTTCAAGCCTCACAACAGAAAAAAATAAATAATAAGTAAATAAATAAATAAGAACTTGGTGGAAAAGCCTTTATTGGTACATTCTATATTTTCTACCACCTATTACCTAGTGGATTGCCCATTCCTTATTTCTTGGAGAAATACTTTTTCAACAAATTTTCTCGGTAATTCTTAGTTTCATCCTTTTATGCATACTGAAATAGAACTGTATTAATGCTAACCCTAAATATATTCCTCCTGTCTTTAAAATCAAGAGATTATCAAAGCGGACAAACAAATTGTGAAACTCCCATTGTTCCTCTTTTGATAAAACATGGATTTACATGTAAGGGACACTTTGATATATTTTTACCAGTATAGACGAATAACAAGAACAGTTTCTTTTATTATATTTGCATTTTAAAACTAAAAGCTCTCTTGAAAACAAAACAATACCCCCACACAGGCTGAATTTAGTGAACGGTAGAGTAACCATTGAATTCAATGGAAGTAAACTACAAAGAATAAATTCCATAAACTGACATAATGGGGTTTATGGAACATCAGAGCTTCCCAAAAAATGACCATGTCCCCAAAATAGAAAAGCCTGTCCATACATGACTTGGACCAATTCAAATCAATTAAATCAATTATAAACATAAGAATGTGGATCTAGCAAATGGACCTATACCAATAAAGCTCTAAAATAGTTCCTACCCTCTTCAGAGGTCTGCAAGTTCAACACATAGTCATCATCAAAACAAACTGCTCTTGTCAAAACCTCAGCTACATTGCAGCCATGTTTCTTTTCTGAATTTCAAGCTGGAAAACAATTAATTATTACCTTCACAGAATAGAAATCTTTCTTTAAAAATTTCATTTATAGTTAACTCTGAAGCTTGTTTTAACCCAAAAGCCATGAATCCTAAGAAGTAGACAAATTTCTATTTAATTTACAGACATGGTAATTTAGGGATCCTCAGTACAGGAAAATAAATTAAAGTCCACAACTGGCCTCATATAGTTTTGCAGGTTTTGATCTGTTAAAAATCTATAACAAGAGGACAGGAGTATTGCCTAGTGGTAGAGTGCTTGCCTAGCATACACGAAGACGGGGTTCAATTCCCTGGTACCATATACAAGAAAAAAGCTGTGAGCGGTGTAGTGGCTCAAGTGGTAAAGCACTAGCCTTGAGAAGTTCCAGGACAATGTCTAGGCCCTGAGTTCAAACCCCAGGAGTGGCAAAAAAAAGAGTACTACTGAATCCACACATCATACATCCTACCACAACTAATATATTTAACAAAATATAACAAGTGATCACTAATCTGCATGATCCAGTGCACCATTCTTACCTATGACATTTAGGTTGTATGTGTCTTTTTGCTTTTCTCACTGCTGATGCTTTTATGTGAACAAGTTCATTTTATATCTCATTCACATATTTCTAGATGCTCATCTCTCCTGACCAGTGAATACTAGTAAAATGTAGGCAAATTTTATATTATACCGGCTTTACTTAAACATCTGTGTATTCTAAGAAAATTTTATAATATATTACAATAGTTTTGGTCATGGTTGTGTTTGAACTCAGGGAGCTGTCCCTATCTTTTTTGTTCAAGGTTAGTGTACTACCACTTTGTACCCGAGCACCACTTCAGTTTGCAGGTGGTTAAATGGAGATACGAGTTTTACAGACTATGGACTGGAAATGTGGCCTAGTAGTGGAATACTTGCCCAGTGATAGAATACAGTGTCCAGGCCCTGACTTCAAGTGACAGGACTGGCAAAAAAAAAGTCTTCATGAACTTTCCTGCCTGGGCTGGCTTTTAACTGCTTTTCTCAGATCTCAGCAACCTGAGTAGCTAGGATTACAGGCGTGAGCCACCAGTGCCTAGCCAAAATCTTTATTTTTGAAATATATATCTATATATGATCAATTGTTCCTTCTTAAATTGTAGGTTGATAATTAACCATATAACCAATAAAACTCTGGTTATCTGGACATGAGACTAAAAATGCAAATAATTCCTTAAGACACTGCTCTCCTCTTCACAAGTAATTTTAAATGTAAGTTCTAATTAAATATTAGTTGACATCAGTGAATAGAAAATTATTATATTTAAAGATATATGGTGTGGGTGGAACTGAATTGTTTAATAGGCTTATAAATTGAGGCATAAAGCTTGTATACTATGTATAAATGTACTATACAGTATTTTTTTCTATGAATGAATTCCTCTTTTGTCTTACTCAAATAAAACCCTCAAGGATCATCATAAATATTTCTACAAAACAAATTTAGAAATTTAGCAGATTACAGGCTACTTTCAAAGCAGCCATCTTACTAGCAAATGCCTAATTTTACATGTTTATGAATAAATTTGTTTTCCAATGTTATTTAAGGGACAATATATTCTGTATGAATGAAAACAAATAACCCTTTCTCATTTGTTTCAATTTTTGAAATATAATACTGTAAAAGACCCAGCAATAATATGATTTATCTCAACACTAGCAGAAACAAACCAAGCTCCATTTGATCTTACAGAATGAGAATCTGAACTAGTCTCAGGATTTAATGAAGAATATGCAAAACAAATGACACTGGAATACTGGATATCTAACTACTTTAAAATCTTAACATAAGTGAAAGTTTTTTATTTTTATTTATTTATATTATTCATTTATTTGCTATTCCTGGGCTTGAGCTCAGGTCCTGAGCACTGTCCTTGGACTTTCTCAAGGCTAGAGCTCTACCACTTGAGCCTCAGCACCACTTCTGGCTTTTTTCTATGTATACGGTACCAAGGAATTGAACCTGGGTCTTTGTGCATGCTAGGCAAGCACTCTACCAACTAGGCCAAACTCTCAGCCCCAAGCTTTTATTTTTTATACCATTATTTTTTTTCTGGACTTGGGGCTTGAACTCTGGGCTTAGCTTTTTGTCTTTGAACTTTTGTGCTCAAGGCTAGTGTTCTACTACTTGAGCCACAGTTTGACTTCCAGCTTTTTGGGGTTAATTGGAAATAACAATCTCATTGATATTCTTGTCTATGGGTTGGCTTGAAACATCAATCCTCAGATTTCAGCCTTCTAAGTAGCTAGAATTGCAGGCTTCAGCCACTATCCCCCAGTTAACTTGGTTGTTTTTTTTGTTTTTGTTTTTTTTTTTTTTGCCAGTCCTGGGCTTGAGCTCAGGGCCTGAGCACTGTCCTTGGACTTTCTCAAGGCTAGAGCTCTACCACTTGAGACTCAGCACCACTTCCGGCTTTTTTCTATGTAT